>NC_136486.1:58407406-58439906 GCF_053919585.1 Euprymna scolopes | reverse complement strand
TGGATGAAAGATGATCCCCTTAATGTGCGACTTTAAGTGTCACATAGCCCACTACACAATTCAGGTCATTACCTTTCCAACAAGCCTTCATTTGTTAAATTCTGATCAACAGTCGCTGTAGTTTGGAACTTATAAAATTGCCCAAAATCTGGATATATGTATATTATACTGGATATAGCTATACTGGTAGCCAAATTGAATGTTGAAATGCTCATATATTTTGTAATTTGAAACTTATAAAATTGCCCAAAAGCTGGATATATGTATATTATACTGGATATAGCTATACTGGTAGCCAAATTGAATGTTGAAATGCTCATATATTTTGTAATTTGGAACTTATAAAATTGCCCAAAAGCTGGATATATGTATATTATACTGGATATAGCTATACTGGTAGCCAAATTGAATGTTGAAATGCTCATATATTTTGTAATTTGAAACTTATAAAATTGCCCAAAAGCTGGATATATGTATATTATACTGGATATAGCTATACTGGTAGCCAAATTGAATGTTGAAATGCTCATATATTTTGTCATTTGAAACTTATAAAATTGCCCAAAAGCTGGATATATGTATATTATACTGGATATAGCTATACTGGTAGCCAAATTGAATGTTGAAATGCTCATATATTTTGTAATTTGAAACTTATAAAATTGCCCAAAAGCTGGATATATGTATATTATACTGGATATAGCTATACTGGTAGCCAAATTGAATGTTGAAATGCTCATATATTTTGTAATTTGAAACTTATAAAATTGCCCAAAAGCTGGATATATGTATATTATACTGGATATAGCTATACTGGTAGCCAAATTGAATGTTGAAATGCTAATATATTTTGTAATTTGAAACTTATAAAATTGCCCAAAAGCTGGATATATGTATATTATACTGGATATAGCTATACTGGTAGCCAAATTGAATGTTGAAATGCTCATATATTTTGTAATTTGAAACTTATAAAATTGCCCAAAAGCTGGATATATGTATATTACACTGGATATAGCTATACTGGTAGCCAAATTGAATGTTGAAATGCTCATATATTTTGTAATTTGAAACTTATAAAATTGCCCAAAAGCTGGATATATGTATATTATACTGGATATAGCTATACTGGTAGCCAAATTGAATGTTGAAATGCTCATATATTTTGTAATTTGGAACTTATAAAATTGCCCAAAAGCTGGATATATGTATATTATACTGGATATAGCTATACTGGTAGCCAAATTGAATGTTGAAATGCTCATATATTTTGTAATTTGAAACTTATAAAATTGCCCAAAAGCTGGATATATGTATATTATACTGGATATAGCTATACTGGTAGCCAAATTGAATGTTGAAATGCTCATATATTTTGTAATTTGGAACTTATAAAATTGCCCAAAAGCTGGATATATGTATATTATACTGGATATAGCTATACTGGTAGCCAAATTGAATGTTGAAATGCTCATATATTTTGTAATTTGAAACTTAACAAATTGCCCAAAAGCTGGATATATGTATATTATACTGGATATAGCTATACTGGTAGCCAAATTGAATGTTGAAATGCTCATATATTTTGTAATTTGAAACTTATAAAATGGCCCAAAAGCTGGATATATGTATATTACACTGGATATAGCTATACTGGTAGCCAAATTGAATGTTGAAATGCTCATATATTTTGTAATTTGAAACTTATAAAATAGCCTAAAAGCTGGATATATGTATATTATACTGGATATAGCTATACTGGTAGCCAAATTGAATGTTGAAATGCTCATATATTTTGTAATTTGAAACGTATAAAATTGCCCAAAAGCTGGATATATGTATATTATACTGGATATAGCTATACTGGTAGCCAAATTGAATGTTGAAATGCTCATATATTTTGTAATTTGAAACTTATAAAATTGCCCAAAAGCTGGATATATGTATATTACACTGGATATAGCTATACTGGTAGCCAAATTGAATGTTGAAATGCTCATATATTTTGTAATTTGAAACTTATAAAATTGCCCAAAAGCTGGATATATGTATATTACACTGGATATAGCTATACTGGTAGCCAAATTGAATGTTGAAATGCTCATATATTTTGTAAATTGAAACTTATAAAATTGCCCAAAAGCGTGATATATGTATATTATACTGGATATAGCTATACTGGTAGCCAAATTGAATGTTGAAATGCTCATATATTTTGTAATTTGAAACTTATAAAATTGCCCAAAAGCTGGATATATGTATATTACACTGGATATAGCTATACTGGTAGCCAAATTGAATGTTGAAATGCTCATATATTTTGTAATTTGAAACTTATAAAATTGCCCAAAAGCTGGATATATGCATATTACACTGGATATAGCTATACTGGTAGCCAAATTGAATGTTGAAATGCTCATATATTTTGTCATTTGAAACTTATAAAATTGCCCAAAAGCTGGATATATGTATATTATACTGGATATAGCTATACTGGTAGCCAAATTGAATGTTGAAATGCTCATATATTTTGTAATTTGAAACTTATAAAATTGCCCAAAAGCTGGATATATGTATATTATACTGGATATAGCTATACTGGTAGCCAAATTGAATGTTGAAATGCTCATATATGTTGTAATTTGAAACTTATAAAATTGCCCAAAAGCTGGATATATGTATATTACACTGGATATAGCTATACTGGTAGCCAAATTGAATGTTGAAATGCTCATATATTTTGTAATTTGAAACTTATAAAATTGCCCAAAAGCTGGATATATGTATATTATACTGGATATAGCTATACTGGTAGCCAAATTGAATGTTGAAATGCTCATATATTTTGTAATTTGAAACTTATAAAATTGCCCAAAAGCTGGATATATGTATATTATACTGGATATAGCTATACTGGTAGCCAAATTGAATGTTGAAATGCTCATATATTTTGTAATTTGGAACTTATAAAATTGCCCAAAAGCTGGATATATGTATATTATACTGGATATACCTATACTGGTAGCCAAATTGAATGTTGAAATGCTCATATATTTTGTAATTTGAAACTTATAAAATTGCCCAAAAGCTGGATATATGTATATTACACTGGATATAGCTATACTGGTAGCCAAATTGAATGTTGAAATGCTCATATATTTTGTAATTTGGAACTTATAAAATTGCCCAAAAGCTGGATATATGTATATTACACTGGATATAGCTATACTGGTAGCCAAATTGAATGTTGAAATGCTCATATATTTTGTAATTTGAAACTTATAAAATTGCCCAAAAGCTGGATATATGTATATTATACTGGATATAGCTATACTGGTAGCCAAATTGAATGTTGAAATGCTCATATATTTTGTAATTTGAAACTTAACAAATTGCCCAAAAGCTGGATATATGTATATTACACTGGATATAGCTATACTGGTAGCCAAATTGAATGTTGAAATGCTCATATATTTTGTAATTTGGAACTTATAAAATTGCCCCAAAGCTGGATATATGTATATTATACTGGATATAGCTATACTGGTAGCCAAATTGAATGTTGAAATGCTCATATATTTTGTAATTTGGAACTTATAAAATTGCCCAAAAGCTGGATATATGTATATTACACTGGATATAGCTATACTGGTAGCCAAATTGAATGTTGAAATGCTCATATATTTTGTAATTTGGAACTTATAAAATTGCCCAAAAGCTGGATATATGTATATTATACTGGATATAGCTATACTGGTAGCCAAATTGAATGTTGAAATGCTCATATATTTTGTAATTTGAAACTTATAAAATTGCCAAAAAGCTGGATATATGTATATTACACTGGATATAGCTATACTGGTAGCCAAATTGAATGTTGAAATGCTCATATATTTTTTAATTTGGAACTAATAAAATTGCCCAAAAGCTGGATATATGTATATTACACTGGATATAGCTATACTGGTAGACAAATTGAATGTTGAAATGCTCATATATTTTGTAATTTGAAACTTATAAAATTGCCCAAAAGCTGGATATATGTATATTACACTGGATATAGCTATACTGGTAGCCAAATTGAATGTTGAAATGCTCATATATTTTGTAATTTGAAACTTATAAAATTGCCCAAAAGCTGGATATATATGTATATTATACTGGATATAGCTATACTGGTAGCCAAATTGAATGTTGAAATGCTCATATATTTTGTAATTTGAAACTTATAAAATTGCCCAAAAGCTGGATATATGTATATTATACTGGATATAGCTATACTGGTAGCCAAATTGAATGTTGAAATGCTCATATATTTTGTAATTTGAAACTTATAAAATTGCCCAAAAGCTGGATATATGTATATTACACTGGATATAGCTATACTGGTAGCCAAATTGAATGTTGAAATGCTCATATATTTTGTAATTTGAAACTTATAAAATTGCCTAAAAGCTGGATATATGTATATTATACTGGATATAGCTATACTGGTAGCCAAATTGAATGTTGAAATGCTCATATATTTTGTAATTTGAAACTTATAAAATTGCCCAAAAGCTGGATATATGTATATTATACTGGATATAGCTATACTGGTAGCCAAATTGAATGTTGAAATGCTCATATATTTTGTAATTTGAAACTTATAAAATTGCCCAAAAGCTGGATATATGTATATTACACTGGATATAGCTATACTGGTAGCCAAATTGAATGTTGAAATGCTCATATATTTTGTAATTTGAAACTTATAAAATTGCCCAAAAGCTGGATATATGTATATTACACTGGATATAGCTATACTGGTAGCCAAATTGAATGTTGAAATGCTCATATATTTTGTAATTTGAAACTTATAAAATTGCCCAAAAGCTGGATATATGTATATTACACTGGATATAGCTATACTGGTAGCCAAATTGAATGTTGAAATGCTCATATATTTTGTAAATTGAAACTTATAAAATTGCCCAAAAGCGTGATATATGTATATTATACTGGATATAGCTATACTGGTAGCCAAATTGAATGTTGAAATGCTCATATATTTTGTAATTTGAAACTTATAAAATTGCCCAAAAGCTGGATATATGTATATTATACTGGATATAGCTATACTGGTAGCCAAATTGAATGTTGAAATGCTCATATATTTTGTAATTTGAAACTTATAAAATTGCCCAAAAGCTGGATATATGCATATTACACTGGATATAGCTATACTGGTAGCCAAATTGAATGTTGAAATGCTCATATATTTTGTAATTTGAAACTTATAAAATTGCCCAAAAGCTGGATATATGTATATTATACTGGATATAGCTATACTGGTAGCCAAATTGAATGTTGAAATGCTCATATATTTTGTAATTTGAAACTTATAAAATTGCCCAAAAGCTGGATATATGTATATTATACTGGATATAGCTATACTGGTAGCCAAATTGAATGTTGAAATGCTCATATATTTTGTAATTTGAAACTTATAAAATTGCCCAAAAGCTGGATATATGTATATTACACTGGATATAGCTATACTGGTAGCCAAATTGAATGTTGAAATGCTCATATATTTTGTAATTTGAAACTTATAAAATTGCCCAAAAGCTGGATATATGTATATTATACTGGATATAGCTATACTGGTAGCCAAATTGAATGTTGAAATGCTCATATATTTTGTAATTTGAAACTTATAAAATTGCCCAAAAGCTGGATATATGTATATTATACTGGATATAGCTATACTGGTAGCCAAATTGAATGTTGAAATGCTCATATATTTTGTAATTTGAAACTTATAAAATTGCCCAAAAGCTGGATATATGTATATTACACTGGATATAGCTATACTGGTAGCCAAATTGAATGTTGAAATGCTCATATATTTTGTAATTTGGAACTTATAAAATTGCCCAAAAGCTGGATATATGTATATTACACTGGATATAGCTATACTGGTAGCCAAATTGAATGTTGAAATGCTCATATATTTTGTAAATTGAAACTTATAAAATTGCCCAAAAGCTGGATATATGTATATTACATTGGATATAGCTATACTGGTAGCCAAATTGAATGTTGAAATGCTCATATATTTTGTAATTTGAAACGTATAAAATTGCCCAAAAGCTGGATATATGTATATTACATTGGATATAGCTATACTGGTAGCCAAATTGAATGTTGAAATGCTCATATATTTTGTAATTTGAAACTTATAAAATTGCCCAAAAGCTGGATATATGTATATTACATTGGATATAGCTATACTGGTAGCCAAATTGAATGTTGAAATGCTCATATATTTGACTCTATGGGACGAAAAGATTCTGATACTATTCTATGGTTACAATTTTATGACTATTGGTAAAAAACCCTATATTTTGGCCGAAAAGCTGCTGAAACAGCTGGCGATATCACTGAAGCGTTTGCCCAACCATTACTGAACGCACAGCAAAATGGTAGTGTAAGGAATTTCGTGGCGGCGACGAGAGTCTTGAAGATGATGTGCGTTGTAGTCGGCATCAGATGTTGACAACGATCAGTAAAGAGTCTTAGTCGAAGCCGATCCAAACACAACTTGTCGATAACTTGTTTCTGAATTAGACGTAACATATACGACGATTTCCAACAACTTGAGAGATATTGGAAAGACAAAAACTCATACGAATTGAACGACAACCAAAAGAAACGCCGTTATGAAGTGTCATCTTCCCTTCTGTTACACAACAACAACCCGTTTCTCAACAATATTGTGACTTGCGATTAAAAGTGTGTTCTTTACGACAACCGGCGACGCTCAGCTCAGTGGTTAGACGCCGACGAAGCTCCATGACACTTCTCGAAGTCAGAGTTGAACCAAAAGAAAGTCATGCTGCTTAGTGGTCTGCGAATGGTCTCATCAATTACAGTTTTTTGAATGCAGGCGAAACCATTACAGCGGAGAAGTGATCTCAACAAATGGATGAAATGCATCAGAAATTTCGATAACACCCAGAATTAGTCTACAGAAAAGGCTCAGTTCTCCTCCACGACAATGCTCGACCACATTTTGCTAAACCGACCCTGCAGAAGTTGAAGGAATTGGGCTACGAAACTCTGCTTCATCCGCCATACTCTCCAGACCTCTCACCTACCAACTATCACTTTTTCAAGCATTTCGACAACTTTCTGCGTGAGAAATGCTTCAAAAATCCAAACGATATCAAAAACGCCTTCAGACATTTCGTCGCCACCAGAACAAAGATTTTTACGTTACTGGAATAAATACATTTGTTTTGCATTCGCAAAAATGTGTTGATTCTGATTGTGCTTATCGATAACATTTTTGTTTGAACCGACATATGTTCATCTGAATTTAAAAGTTAAAAATCCAAGAACTTTCTTGTCATCCTTATATATATATATATATATATATATATATATATATATATATATATATATATATATATATATATATATATTTTCTTTTTTAAATTTTTTTATGTAAATAACTCCATCCCCCCTTCGGAATCAACTTACATCCATAAGAACTTTAATTTTTACCCATCGCGACACATGGCTAATTTTTTATCCTCAAAGTTTGAAAAGGTCTGAAACCTTTAGTTTTTGTACCTTAATTTTTCTTGCCTGGTGATTAATATGATTGAAACGGTCTGCACATCGTAGCAAGATATGACTGTATTTACATTAAAAAATATAACTTACTCTCTTATGACTGAGCACTATCAACGACCCTTGTTGAAATTCAATTATTTTCAATTTTTGGATATCTTTCCACCGGAAATATATATATATATATATATATATATATATATATATATATATATATATATATATATTTCTAACTAGCTCTACCTACGTATTGAGCACTTTTGAAGTAAATACTTAAAGTTTACGCATAAATCTATACTTTCGTATATTAATTTTATGTGAGTAAATGAAGTAGTTGTATATGTATATATATAAAGTATATATATATATATATATATATATATAAAGTATATATATATATATATATATATATAAAGTATATATATATATATATATATATATATATATATATATATATATATATATATATATAACACGGAAATTACATAATTGTCGATGCAATAATTTATTTCAACCTTATGGTATTTTCAAGCATCTAAACCAGACAATTACATTTTTATTATGTAATTTTCGTGTTATATTTTTATGTTATTGCTCTGTTTACCACATTGAGCTCTCATACCCGGATTTCCTCTGGAATTATTCCATTATAACACTATATATATATATATATATATATATATATATATATATATATATATATATATATATATATATATATATATATATATATAAAGAAAGATAGATAGATAAATAGATTGCTGGTGATTGTTACTGTTATAGATAATAATCGCCTTAAGACTACTTTGCTGTACGAAAACATTTCACAACGCTTGTACACACGCTTTTGTTATTTACTGTTTTTGCGAAATTTACATAAACTATTACTATTTTCCCTGAGACTTATATAAATGTTAATTTGCGATAAGTATAAAAAAAACAAAACAAGCCAAAAAAAAACAAAAACAAAGCAAAAACAAAAAAAAAAACGTCGAGCGATTTTTTTTGTATACATACGATTTTTTACTTCAGTAAACATGTTTATTCATCTGTATGTATGCACCTCTGTGTATATGAAATATATATATGTGTGTGTGTGTGCGTATTTTGGAGACGTTCACTCGCTTCCCTCTTTGCGTGTGGGATAGAGAAAAGCATGTATTCATGCATATATCTGAACGCTTATCTTACGTTAGATTGTACACATATGTGAGCGTCTCTACACGCGTGAGATGTTACCGCAATGTATGTTTTACAGTGTATCAACCCTGTTGGTTTTTTTTTTTTCAGTGGCGAAAAAAAATAACGTCTATTATAAACTGTAAATTGTAACCAGGCATTTATATCGATTATATAAACACTTTTGTTAAGCACATGGCTGTTCTTTTTCAAATTTGGGTTTAACTTAAGTATGCCAGCTTTTGGAGTGAATGTGGTATTGTGGTGACTGAGATAATTCTAGTCAAAAGTAAAATAGATAATTTTAAGTATTTGTGACCCAAGAATGACCAACGACATCCATTACCCTCACAATTTTCATTCGCGTTGTGGTTAATTTGTTCATTATGTAATATTTTTATATTTTGTGCAAAGAATCCGAGAGATCCGAGTGAAGTATCTGTTCCGATTCCACACTTAAGTTAATTTGTTCTTAGTAAATATAGGGGAAACCCTTCTATACTAAGGCAATCTTTATTCTTGCCTACTGCCAGAGAGTCCTTTTTGTGGAGCTGTTAAAAATGACTTCGTGTCACATATTGCTCTGGCGTGGAACCAATTAAATACCAATACATACTTCAAAGCGCCTAAACCTAAACGTAGATTCCATGAACAAAGCTTCTTTCTTAGAACTGCACGCCTGTGGAATTGTCTTCCGTTTTCCTGCTTTCCGGCTGACTACAATATTGTCGTCTTCAAGTCTAATGTAAATAAGTTCTTGATGAGCCGTTCCATATAAGTTATCAAATTTACCACATTTTCATTACTAATGATTACTATATTGTCCAATTTCTACTGTACACTCTTTAACCCTTATCCTTGAGTGGCCTCTTGGCCTTGATAATGTGGTGATGCCTATGTAAAAAAAAGCGTAGTACCTGTCCTTAATACTAGATTCCATGTGTTCTTCCTTTCATCACTGAAGGAGAAATACTTCTAGATTGAGGCAATTAAGATTTTCGAATATTTTTTGAAGGGAGCTGGATTTGCTCAATATCAAAACCCGACTTTGTATATAACTCAATCCTCGTGGGGAGGCAAATAAATAAGGGTTTTAGCGGGATCTTCAGCTTTTTAAATTATTATAGGCGAAATGTAGCGGGTGATAGTCACACTAGTCTATTTATAAACGGGTTCGATAATATTGTTATAGTCGTATACGCTCTATTTTGTTTCACTAAAAACGAAACCAAACTTAACATATTCCATTTTATATAATGTCTTCTATCTGTGTTCAAAATCTAATAAAAAGCTGTTACGTGACTGTCCTAGGGAGCAATTTGGCTCCTCACTGGGGGAGGCTGAGACTCCCGAAACACTGGAGAATGCCGAGCAGATATGATTGTTTTATTCGTTAAGTATTGCTGTATGCCCGGGCGACAGCAACATAACCTGCTGAAAGAAAAATTTGATTATTTTATGAAACCGACATATAAATTCCATTGTTTTATAAAACCGAGAGCTTCATGTCACTTTGAGAAGAGGTAACGGAAATTGAGGTTATGAGCTTGACCTTTCGGGGCCTGATAGAGTTTACAGAATCGCTGGTGCATACGGAAAATAGGGACTCCCCAGAGAGACGTAACTAGTGGCGATTGGTCGAGGCAGCAGCCCGGTCTACCCCGTCACCTCACTACATAAACGAGTCCCCGTGCCGAAATTGAGATTTTGAGAGAATCAAATACCATTGAAGGGTCGTCGCCCCTCTCTTTCCCGCATTCTTCCACCACCATTTTAAGAGAGAAGAATCAATTTATTATTCTTTGGCTCTGTGGAGTCTGGTAAAATACGGACAATTGTATATATTGTGTATATCTATCTTGAATTAACCAGTAGAATTGTTAACCGAGTCTGTCTTTCTTTTGTGTGCATGAAATTTATTCACTTCCAGCATGACAGATCGACGAAGTAGCGACATATCAACCCGAAGGTGAAATCGAATCCGACTAAACCGATCAACGGGTTCTACTATGCTGAGATACCTAAAGGAGGTTTCCCTACAAAGGACGAGCATGCGTCACATTTGGGTGACCTGAGACGGGGATAGCTTCACATGTAGAGCTAGTTAACCAGCATCGGATCCCATCTGGTTCCGTGACCGAGGATAGGCCACAAGCTGCCTAGTAATTTCATAATCCATAAGTATGTATAGTTTCAAGCAATTACACTATCGATCTATTGTTGAGAAAACAGTGTCTGGTATTCCATAGCTAGCAAGTTTGTGAAGCAGCTCTTTACGCCAGACCGAGACGGGAGCTATTGCCTTAAAAGCAAGGTTACTCTTTAAAAAATTCAGAACCTATGCGATATTACAGTTAGCATGTCAGCAGTTGATCTTGCCGGATAAAATTCGTATATATCCTTTTTACTCTTTTGCACCCTAAACACTGCGTATTGCCACTTGGAGGTGAAGGAGCTACTACTTAGGATTATGCCTACAAGAGACTATGTGGGGAGTTGAGCAGCTAGATATCTATTCGCATTACATTTAAACTTCTCCACAATAAGTAAGGGAAGCAATTCCAAAGACAGGGAGTCCAGGGGGTGAAAAAACTAAGAGTAGAAGGCTTTCCGGGATCTAGGGACACCAAGAGTGAAAAAGTGGATTTTACTGCTTGTCGAGTTACTCGAGAGTATGTTATTATATTGGATATCTTTTTCAAGCAATTTACAGTGTGTTCGTACACACCGCATACACACATTAAAATGAGATGACAACATTAGTATGCTTGCTTCGATATAATCGATAAGAATGATATAAAAGTGCAAAGACGTATTATTGTTAGTAATAGAAGAAGAATGGACAGGATGGAACGATAAAAGTCTTGCCATAAACAAACCAACACTACAGATTTATTTTAAAACTTATTAAAAGAAAATCAATTCAGGTAACTTGATTATGTAGTAGAGCTGACATCTATTCAATGTAGACGCCTTCAACTTCAATCACCGCCTCAATACGGGTCCAGAACTGGGAGCATTCCTTTTCCACAAGCGGCGGCGGGAGCTCGGCGAATACTCGGCGGATGGCAGCAATCAGGCTGGCTTTAATGTAATGGGAGGTCATGTTGGTGATGTTCATGACCACACAAAACCACACCAAAAGTCATAACCGTGGCCGGAAGTCCCTGTTGTTCGTTGAAACGTCCGGATTTGAATTTTGAGGGTGCTGGCAATGGTCCTGTTGTCATAATTTGGATCGGTAGAAGGCATGAGTTGCACAGCGGTGCATTTCCGATCTCGCTCACTGAACATTGTGTCATGTTCAAACATGATAGAAGTTTCCTATCGTGCTTGGGATTTGTACACAACTAGCCAACTAAAAGATGGTCTGCAAAAAAAAACAGTCGGTTTTCGTCAAACGGAAATGGAATCATGTCGTCTTTTCTAGGGCGACAATTCTAATAGCAGATTTGGTATTCCATATATGTTCAAATGACATCAAAGTAGTGATCACATCGTTGAAGAAGCGGGACAGGAATGGTGGAGAAGAACTAGACGATTACAGGTGCAGAACACTGCTAAGTAGAGCATAAAGTATATTGGCCGAGATCCTATCGAATTGGTTGTAGGTAGTTATCGGAGAGTTTATCAAACCCGAGCAAAATTACGCTGTGAAGGTGAGATCGGTTCAAAACAACTTGTATCTCATTCATTTGATCCTACGTACGAAGGATAGAAGACGACATTGAAGCCGCGATGATTAATTTAGTAAAAGCAGCTGAGCGAGAGACGGGTGACATCTACATTTAATTACAAATCACAGCTAATTAGAACAATTAAAATGGACTTCTCTAATATAACCCAATCCCAAAACTAAAGTGCATTTTAGCGTATATATCACGTGATTAAAGTATTTATGGAAAACACTTTAGTGAAACAAATATTGATTGACTCAGCTTTAATATGGTAATCGATTTATGTAATGTGATGATTTTTCCGTATTTAAATGTTGATTATTTTATTATAACGATTTTATCATACGTAAATAAGGCAAAAGCTGAAGAAGGTCAGAGAGCGTATCGTCTGAAATGTAGTGTAAATATAAATATCAACGTTGACGAAGACAATAGTCCGAAAAACCCTAATGTTAATAACTTCGCATCTCAAAGATTCAGACAAAAAAATAGGGGAGGTTGAAGGTCGAAAAGTTTCACATGTCACAAGCAATGTTACGTTGTCGTATCATAAAATGAGCGTTTGTTGTATGTTGGTTGAAACTGGAATGGAGATGATATATTAAAACGTGTCTATTTATATAGATTGAGTGTTTAATTATCTTACAAGAGTTAATGTTGTGTGTGATCATCTAGTGGTCTTTCTATTACATATATTCATATGCTGTTAAGTGTGAATATGTGTATGACATGTCATTTGAACATACTTTCTGCCATTTTGTTGGTCCATCTGGAAATTCTCGTCTGGGAGGGAGACTTGATACCTGTTTTTGCGGACGAAGATTTATTTCACTCCGAGACAAGAAATTGGTTCTATAGTTTATTTCACTTTCCCAGATGTCTTGCAGAAGGTGGAAAGTGAATTTGGCATGCGTTGTTTTTTTCTTCTAGGTCTTATTTCTACCACGTCAGCGTTCGTTCCCCACCCCCAGCGAAGGGGAGGAGACAACGGCGAAGCCGTCTGCTCTTGTCCAAATCGCAACCAAATCTCCTCGATTCAGCTAACCTGATCACATGACTCACACGCAATCAAATCAGCTGATATTGACTTCCGGTCAACGTGTCTACACTATAACTCACCTCCCCCTCTCTCTCTCTCTCTATCCATTCTCTAACAGCAAATTAAACAAATGGGTTGTTACCAAAGTAATAACAAATCATACCAGCAAAATTATTTCGTATCCTGTGTTGAACACTCCTCCCATGGCCGGACCATCTGCAATCAACAGAACGAAGAAACAAAGAAATCATCGAATTTGAAGAAAGGACCGTCGGATCATTATTGAGATGTTTGAGTTGTTTTTCTCTTCTGTTTGCGGCAAGGGAGGGTCATCCTGAGTTACAGATATTTGACCCCTTCTCTCCTTAGTTTATCGTCGATCCTGTGATTTTTACTCGTTCGGCTCGCCTCAAGCCTTCCGAACGACATACTCCTTCTCTCTCTGAACCATCTGACGTTACGTTCACTTCTGACTACAAGGTTAAGGGGACATTTGAGTACATACTCACTGACCCCATGAGCAGGATATCTTGCGAACGCTGTTCTCGGAACCTCAATCATTAGATATCTATTAGCAATTTACCCGTTATTATTCACTATTTGAATCATTTGGAATACGGCTATCAGTTTGGACGTTATTCCATTTCGGTCGATGTAGCCTCTGATCTTCTTCAAAGCGCATATTTGCGAGAGTACTATGATTGGTAGTCAAATTCATATTTCAATGTTTCGAAAAAACAAAAAAAAAACGAACCTTTTTATATCCCCCTAAAACGTCGCATATTTGATTACTTAATTGGAACTAATACATTAAAAGCATCATCACGACTACTACAAAGAAAATGGGCTCTGTCTACCATGCTAATAAACTACTCATACCTGATAGTATCCTGTATCTCTAAAAAGCCACCATTCGCTAATTCATGGAGTATTGCTGCCACATTTGGGCTGGTGCATCTACCACTAGTCTCTCGGTCTTAGACAGCCCCCCCCCCAAATATCCAATCTACTAGGTCCCGTATTATCAAGCAAGTTATAACTCCTGCTCTATTACTGCTATGTTGCATCCCTGTGCGTATTTTACAAGTGTTTTGATGGAATGTGCTCGGAAAAACTTATAGCACTTATGCTCCCTCGACATATATATCCCCGACTATTCTGACAAACAGTAAAATCCCACCCATTCACTGTAGATATCCCTAGATGCCGGAAAGCCTGCTACTCTAATAGTTCCTCCCCACGAATTGTCAGACTTTGGAATTCCCTTCCGGTCTCTTGTTTTCTTGACTGTACTAATATGCAGAAATTGAAATATAATGTGTACAGACATCTCGCTGCCAAATTCCCTTCATAGTGTCCCGGTATACATAGTCCAAAATAATAATCCCTTACGTTCAAGTGGCAATTTGCGTTGTTTTGAGTAAATGAAAGTAAAAATAATTCTAAAATAATTTATTGAAAAATACAGAAAATACGCTTAAATATATTTTAATTCATGCAAATTCCGTATTTATTATTAGAGCCAATTCTCTACTGAATATTATATTGTACCTAATATATAATTCTGAGTTCAAAAGTTAAAAAATGATTTGGGTGCCATCAGCTAGAATCGAAACCAAAATATTTAGCGCTTCAGCCGCTTTCCTTTTGAGCTATCGACAGATAGATAAGAAAGATTTAATATTAAACCACAAGAATTTGCGTATGCGTAAAAGTAATAAAAATGCATCGGCAAGTTAAAATAAAAATTTTGACTTTCAACTTGCCGACATACTTCTGTAAGCGTTAATCATCCATAGAAACAATGATCTTACTTGTTATAACCCATCTCTGGTGTGTGATTACTATTTCATGTTAATTTAAGTGTTTTGTGGCCAGTAGTGTGAGAGTTTAACATTAACGGTTAAACATACGCATATTGCTTTATTTACATAGAAGGTAAAACAATTAATTATATTATATAAACAATAAAACGACTTATTTGAATTTTTATTTTTGTCAAAAAAATTATTTAAAACTAGCGGCTACGCCGCGTCGGCACACACAACGCTAAGTCAAACATAAAATCGAGTACACTCAACATCAAGTACACTCAACATCATCTTACCATAAACGCTTACCCTGTGAACTCGAAGTATGTGAAATTACCACATGCACACACACACACACAAAAATCACTGAATAAACAAAAATACCCTAAGGGTAAGGATAATGAGTAAACGTTGGATAAAATGATTAAAATTATTACGACCTTGCGAAGATTCGAACCTGGAATCTTCTGATCCGTAGTCAGACGCGTTATACATTGCATCACAAGTCCTGTCCGTGCCGCGACTGTATACAGACAGTGCTAAATTCCGTCGGCATGAGCAGGTAACTTTTTCGACAAAAACGAAACGGCTCAAAACCCCTTATTTCGGGCTCTTTGTGTGATTCGGCCTTGTTCTTTACGAACCATAAATAGATAAGGACAATCTGGGGACTCACACCTTTCAGGAAAAAAAATTCAATTCGGCTCATCCATTCGAAAGTTTTATTGGCACACACACACACACACGCACACGCACACGCACACACATGAATAAATAAACATTTAGAATTTTATTAATAGTATAGATAAAAATGACTACAAACCTTTTCCTGATATTCCTTAACATTTACGAATAAAAGTATCAAGTTACATAATCAGTTTACGTGACTGTCCTCTGAGGGTTTGAGGTTCAATCCCCAACACAATGCAATTACGAATTACTTAAGTTTTTTACCCGATCATAGCTGACGGAATGAGAACAACGTACCCCATGTATTAAATAAAGGGTTTCGTACATATTCCCGAGGTGAACATGAATATTAAAGAGTTCGACAAGGCGCACATTTAGGAGATAGGCGATTACATAGACCGGAACATTGAAAATGTTATTTAAGATGGGAACAGTAGTCCGAATAATCCAAATAATAAAAAATTATCGCTCTTCATCTACAAACTTCCGAAATATATTAAAAAAAATCACGCGCAAGTTCAGAACGATCGCTACAGAACTGTATGTATTAGCAACTGGTGATAGTGAATGCGGCATTGACGTCACTTCCGACTAAAGTGGGCCGACACCAAACTTATTTCTGGAAGGAATATATCAGCCGACATTGTTTTATTGACCGGATCTGGAAATGCAAGTGGACGTCTGGACATCGTCCAAAAGCCGTGGGAGTTGCGCAATTTACTTCGCCCCAGAGATCGGCGCTTCGTCAGAGCCGAGTCTTTCTCTCCCCAAGCGCTGACCGACTCACCTCGTTGTCAACACATCTCTGGATCCGTGCCAGCGTCACACTCGCCTCGTAATTACAGCAACATTTTAATAAGTAAAAGATACATATATTTACACAACGGTCATTGAGGATTTTACAAGCACACGGACGCGTGCAAATATGTACGGATTTCATCAGCATAGTATGTACTGCTAAAACTACGTGGCTTTGACTTGCTATCATGTATGTTTGTCTGCCTCCTTTCATACTGGATGACGTAACAAAGAGATGACGTCATAAAGATGTGGCGTCATCCATTAAACCAGGGGAGAAGGGAGCGAAAAAAACCAAAAAAAAAACCCAAAAAAACAAAAAAACAAAAAACAAAAAACAAAAAAAAAACCCACACAAAAAACATCCAAACAAAAAACTAAATAAAAAAACCCCTGCAGTCTGTATTTTGGCTGCCTAAATGTCAAGAAAATGTTTTGTCAAGAAACGATCTTTTTATAAATGAACAAAGACATGGTTACCGAAATCTAATCTATTACTTATTTATATATGCTCTTGGGTTTAAAAATTAACATCTATTGAGCTTAAATTATGAATTAAGAATAATTATATATATATATATATATATATATCCGATATTGAACTCAATACACAAGTTTGTAGCGTAATTCAAATCTTGTCGGTAGCTGAATATTTGATGCTTCGCCAGGGCTATCAAGGTTATTTTTTTATCGTGACGCCATCACTAGATGGGGTGCCAACCACGGCTTAAAGAGTCCCATCTACCTCCGAGAGAAAGATAGACCGCGACAGTTTTCTCAACCTGGTATTTTACCTCGAGGTACCTACAGCGCCTCGCCTTCCCAAATGGTCACCCATATGGTACTGGCCAGGCTCAACGTTGCTTAACTTCGGTGACTGGCAAGAACCGGTGTGTCAAAGTGATCGTGGCGCACGCACGCGCACACACACACACACACACACACACACACACACACACACACACACACACACACACACACACACATATATACACACACATGTATATATATATATATATATATATATATATATATATATATATATATACATACGCACGAGCGCGAACACACGCATATATATATATATATACATCCACACTAAATGAACTGTCTAGATTTGGAGAATTAAACATTACATATAATACATATAACATGTGCATTAGATCTTCCAAATTTAGACAGTTCATTTCGTGCATATATATGTATACATATGTGTGTGTATATATGTGTGTATATGTGTGTGTGTCTGTTTCTGGTGAAGCGGTATATTATAAATAATACATTTATCTCTAGTATTGCACTATCGAGTTATTATAAAGCAATTCATGTTATTTTCATTTACAGTTGAATACTAAATTAGGCAACATCTATTCCGATTGCCAAAAATATATATCGTCACATATATGTTTATACATGTGCCCATACGCTTTAACCTCACCCTATATTGGAAAGTTATAGAATAAAGTAATAAAACCACTAAATTTCCAAAGGAGGTGGCTGTTATACTCATTGAAAAAAAAGTATAGGAGCCATTACGGATAAGGTTCTTTTTGAAGAAATTGACACATTATTAGAAGGATAAGGTGGAAGGTTTTTCCACCATATACATGCGTCGAAAGGGGGAAATAAAGATGAAGACGAAAAGAGTATAGAACACCTAAAGCCACCGGAATGGGATATAAATATAGCTTATCTTTGAAAGGGAATACATGCAAGTTTATACGGACTTAAATCATCGAAGAACTCAGCGCATAGTAAGATGCTTGAAAACTTAAAATAAAAATTATATGCTGAATTTGATGAGAATATAAAAACAAAGAAAAATGGTATATTTAAAAAAAGAAGTAATTTCATTAAAAGAATAAATAACATTAACAGCAAAAAATAAGAAAGAAAATGGCATTTTGGTCAAGATCAAAGTGTAGTATCTGTTCTTCAGATGCTGCACTTCTATTTCTTGTTCTCTTTCGGCGGAGGAGAAATCCTTCACGACTGAGACAATTTTTATTTTTGTACCTTTTCTCCACGTTAAAAAACGACCCTGGTGTCTAACTCTGTCCCGTCGGGAGGCATAGTAAATAGGCACACCAAGGATAAAACTATGGACACATGTAAACTGGACTTATATATAGGGAGTTAAATTGTACATTTAGAGTGACTAAAGTAGAGGAATAGAACGATAGAAATATAACAGGTAAAACTTTTTGTAATTTAACTCACAATACCGAAATATTTATATGTGTAACAGAGCTGCTGACGCTGGGAGCAGAAACAGCCGCATAAAGATAGGCAAATGATCAAGCCGGCTATACGAAGGGACGTCACTGCAGAGACGAAAGAACGCAGTGGTGTTTAGAGAAGTGGTGTTCAAGAGGTGACTAGAGAAACAAGTGTTCGAGGCGTGGTCGGTGTTCGGAAAACCAAGTGTTCGAAACGTGCGGATGATGTCATAGCAGGAACGAAAAGTCACATACGACCGGAGAAAGAGAAATTAACCGTTGTTGGAAATATCAGATATAAAAGCCTTTGTTTAAAAAAAAAGAAAAGTGTATACAGTTTTTTCTATCTTTTTTTTGCGTTGTGACGAAGTCTACAAAGTGTTGGGTCCGTTAAAAGAAAACTATACCCTTAAATAACAAAGGTTACATATTAATACGTGTTTAACGTTACATATATAGTGAACCAAGGTTTACTTTAAAAGATCATAAAGAAGATTTGAAAGCAACCCAGAAATAAGATTAATTGCACCTAGTATATCTGATGTGACGAATGTAAGTAAGAAGATGTTGGGTAGAATAATACTTAAGATTAAGAATATGATTAAATCTGAAATGTGGGCTTTTACTAAGTATATAAAGAATGGTTTAAGAAGATAGATACAAGTGAAAGATATAGATTTATACAATTTGATATACATGCATACTATCCATCTATCACCCAATCACTATTGGATAAAGCTATACACATCACTAAAGAGAACACTGATGACACTAACTTGGAAGTAGATACTGTAAAACTAGCTAGGAAGAACTTACTAATATACGATGGGAAATTATATAATCGTAAGGGTAGGAATATAAATTGCGATATTATTATGGGAGCAGCTGATTCAGCTCAGTAATAGATTTGATGTGTGTATATATATATGAATTAAGTGAAATTGAAAGAAAATGCCAGCATTAGACAAAGAGTGTTGCATTATTTATTACTAGATGTACAGGTAGATGCCTTTATTTAACCAGAAAAAATACACAAACTATATAAAGAATTAAATAAAAATTACCGCCTCTAAAATGATATAAATAAACTTCCTGTTTAAACTTGAATGATAATACGTATAAACCTTATCATAAACCAAAATCAGAGAACATTATAAGTAAGTAAACGTAATAAAAATACTTATTTATATAATTCCTAATACAATTTGAAATCTATCTGCTAGTAAATATATATTTAATGAAAATAATGAAATATCATAATTATGCCCTGAGAAGATCAGGATATAGAGAAAGTATAACATACTTAAGTGAGGTGAATTGTGATCAAAATGGAAATAGAAATTGAATAAAACAATGATAAAACAATAGAATATTTGGGGAAACTACAAAGAATGTAAGAAACAATAACATAAACCTAATCTTTAATGCTAATACAAATACTAATCAAATACTAATACCATAAATAAAGATTTGGAATTTAACAATAAACGTAATATGTTCAGATTGATAATAAACGAAGAGCTAACCCAGAAAATAGGGATAAGTGAAAGTGTGGAAATGAACTCTAATACTAATAAGGATAGTAACAATAGGAAAAAATATAAGAGGGAAGAAAACAATCTGTTTAGCCCCATTCAATGAGCATGTACAAACATATATACTCAAGCAATTTTATAAAGTAATCGATAATAATTTTAAAGAGAATGAGATGTTATGTAAAATGTTTAATAAAATACAATAAAGGTTTCCTATTCAACCACGATACACATGAAAATTCAATCATATCCTCAAACAAATGAAAACTTCGGAAACTAAAGGTAAATAATATTAATCAGAGGAATTTAAGACTGGAAAGAAAATGTAATGTAATGTAATATAGGCGAAAAGATGAATTTCTATGGAAAGATATGGTATATAAACTGTCCAACTCTTGTAATAGTAAAATGTAATAAGGACAGAAATGTAAAGCTAAGGCATTAATTTGAATACAATAATATTATGTTTTATACATTTAATTAAGCAGTATATATCGAATGACCGGAAGTGTGCACGCGAAAATATAAACACTTCGATTATGCGCACGGGAAAGTAAGGGAAATTGATGTATACTTAAATTTTAATTAAAATAATAATGTTGGAAATGAATTAAAATCAATAATAATAATAATAATAATAATAATAATAATAATAATAATAATAATAATAATAATAATATCTGAATTAATTAAATAGAAATAATTGATGTATTTAGAATTTTAATCCATCATTGATCGCTGGCAAAAGTAGGAATGAGTTACTGCTGAACTACGTTCACTGCGAAATTAACCGTAACTAATCGGAAGTGAGTGTTTGAAGAAAGACACCATGGCAAGAAAACAGTAAAAGCATATAAAAGCGCCCGCACAAGCATTAACGAAAAAGGAAAATATAAACATTAAGTTAAGCGTATTTTTGAAATAGTCTTACGTTAAAAAATTATACACTATTTATCTGGATCACAGATACTGGATACTTATCTCTATATGATGGGGCTACGTGTTACAAAAACTTCCACAGTTGTGAATATATATATATATATATATATATATATATATATATAGTAGTAAGTTATATATATGGAAATTAAGCTACACGGAATATTTCGCGTTTGATTCTCGTGAGAATTCGTTAGCCTGACGAATTCGCACGAGAATGAAATGCGGAATATTCTGTGTAGCTTAATTGCCATATATATTTTTATAGCTTACTACTTAGCTCTACCTATGTATTGAACACTGTTGAAATAAATACTGAAAATTAACGCATAAAATTATATTTTCATATATTAATTTATGTGATAAAATTAAGTATATATATATATATATATATATATATATATATATATATATTCGTATCGATATAATTCTGTTCAAAGAGGGGTTTGCACATCTAATATATATAATAAAGTCAGATGAATTTTTGACTTCAGAAATTATATATATATATATATATATATATATATATATATATATATATATATATAATTTTATGATATACCGCTTCACAAGTAACACACACACATATTTATACTCATTACAAAAAGGTTATAGATTTATTACAAAAACATGCTTGCAATTGTTCCGGCTAAACACTTTGCTAAAAAAAAGAAAGCGATTGTTCGGAATAAAATATTTATATTTTAGGGTAAATGTTACTTATTTCTGATGTCGAAAATCCGTCTGACTTAATTGTATATATTAGATGTGCAAACAACGTCTTTGTATACATGTTCGTATCAGTATAATTCTGTTCAAAGACGTCGTTTGCAGATCTAATATATTTTTTTCCGAACAATCGCGTTCTTTTCTTTAGCATTGATTCATGTTGATAGAAAAAGAAATGCAATTTACTTTAATTTTTTGCAAATACAATTATTCGTTATTTTAGCAGGAAATGCATGTTTCTCTTTTCTCAAACCAAAGTGAATTATAAATGAAAGTGAATTTTTCTGTCAGCAGCGTATGTGTTTTGCCTTTCTACATGGTATTGATGAGGAGGGGTAGTTGCAAAACTCTGAACAATCTATTTTTCAAAATTTACTTCGTAGTGTGAAAAATAGCCCTGTTTATCTTTTAACACACACACACACACACACACACACACACACACACACACACACACACACACACACACACACACACAAAGGAAACGCAAAAATGTAACACAAAAAAAAAAGAAAAGGAAAGGCAAAAAATAATAAAAATGGCAAGACGGCAAAGTGACTTAGCATCACGCAACAGCAGTCTCCAAGGATTCTCGTAACCATCTGTCTGGGTTTTCTTCGCGACCTCCTTTTATGCAGTTGGGCGGCGAGATTTTGCATCACTTTGTGAGACCGCTTAGTTATAAGCTATCTTGATTCTTCCTTTCCCCGACAGCTCATTTTCATATAACACACAGACTGGCGGACGCTTTAATGGCAAGCCACAATTTCCCCTATATATATCTATCAAAACAAATTAAAACAAAATAAAATTCAGAAATGCACTTGTAAATGAAACTCATCTGATGGTTAAAGTTTTAATCTTGACTGTGTGTTATACAAAGAATACAATCTCAATAGTTGTTATCTGGGTCGCGTTTAATCCACTGGGAGAGATGCACCCTCAGTCTTCGTTAAGACTTCGCTATAACTAATCGGAAGTGAATGTTCGAAGGAATACATCATGGCGATACACATATCTAGAAGAAGAAAAAAATCTTATATAAAAAACCCTGAGGTTTACTGTCTACTCTGTACTGTGACAACCATTGTACCGACTAAGATTAGCAGTTGTACCAGAAAGTGTGGTTAGTTCTGCATAAAGCCTTCGCCACTAAGAAAAACAAATCATCTGTGTGGATTGCCGGACAACTTAGTTGTTCCAGCGGAACCTCATACGTCGAAATCGACGGAAGTATCATTATCAATCTCAATAATGCAAATTATCAATCATCATCACGGATGTCAGAAACATTGAATTTCATTTAGCTTGTTACGCAGGGGGGAATCAATCATCAACGTAATACAGTAGAGCCCCGGGATACGGCAACCCGGAGATCCGTTTTTTTTTTCAGGTTACGATGTGGAGTACGATGTTTTTCAGGCCCCTAGTTACGGTATTTGTCCCACCTTACGGTTTTATTTATAATGTTATTTGATTATATACATGTGTATTATACATAGTACTGTATTTTGTTACTAATTCTTAATATGTACTGTATAAAATTTGGTCTTCGGCCCCACCATACGGCGATTTCACTAACTCCGGAACGGTTTAATGCCGCATTCCGAGGTTCTACTGTATGAATAATGCTGAATAATGGCTTCATACATGATTTTTATAAAATCGTTACTACTATTTGCTCGCTTCAATTTATAAATGTTTATAATTTTCGTTAAAGTTCCTTTCTAGTTCATATACTTTATAGGTTGATACTTATTTACTTTGGTTCAAGTTTCGGCGCATCAACCCTGTAGGGTTTTACATGAGAAAGAGGTTCTACTCTACGTGGACTGAATGTTGTTTCAGCCGCCCACGAAACGTTTACCACTTGTATCAAAATGTGTTTATTACAATAAGATATCGTGCAACATAACTTTTGTCTCTCGTGGTCATGCGTCCTCAAGTTGGATTGCGACTTTTCTTACTTAGAACTGAATTGTACTTAGGACTTTATTCATTAGGCCAGTGTCCTTCACCTCCTCTAAACAAAATACTTTCGTAACAGAACAATACTGGATGCAATAGATACAGTTGAGTTTTATTTGCTTCCCCAATCGGATTCATAGACGCATCACCAATTTCTTGCTAATTACACATCTTAAATTCTTGGGTTCATTGTTCCATTTTAAACCGCGATATGTTCACTCCCCAGAACAAAACTCCTATTTGCTCTCGTCACTTTTCTGAAACACACTGTGATGTATTCTCGTCGATATCCTAAAACAGGTTCTGTCTCTTTAAAATCTCACTCCCCAAACGTGAATCTCGTCAAAAATTCCCGCTCTCACGCACCAGGTCCTGTGATGTGACAATCCGACAATAGTCATGCCCTATGTCAATATTTCGGCGATGGGACAGAAATTGGAGTTTGGTTGCTAGTGCGGAACCTAGTAGATTGGCGGCTCTTTTGGAACCCTGTCTATGAGCTGGTACATCTGCCACTCATGTCTAGAGACAGGCTTCAAGAAGAGTCGCTAATCTAATAAATACCACACTAGCAACCAAACCCTACCTCTGTCCGATCGCCGTAATGTGTTATCCTTGTGCCTATTTTACAAGTGTTTTAATGGAATGTACTCTGACAAACTCAAAGCACTTGTGACCTCTCGACGTAAATACCCACGAAAAACCAGACAATCAGTAAAATCGCACCCGACTCAGTAGAAATCCCAAGATATCAAAATCTACTTAAATACGGGTGTCTAAAAAGTCACTGAAGGATTTAAAATCTTTATCCTTTTTCCATTAATGATTATTTTTTTCTCTATTTTAAATATTTTACAAATAATATTTTGGAAATAAATTATGGATCAGTATAGCATTGAATAACGTACGCAAGCTGTGAAATTGTTTTACCAAAATCAGGGGTCAATTGTTTTGCCTCAAAGAGCGACAACATAATCTCTCGTTATAGCAATGTCAAATGGCCACCAAGTTCCTCGACTTTTTCTTAAAGAAAGAGTCTATGTTAACAAACCCCCAACCCTGCAATAATTGAAGCCAAACATCAGGAACAAAAAAGGGAGTTAAATCGCAATCCAGAGATTCTGCAATCTGCTATGAATAACGTTCTGGAAAGAGCTGAAAATGGGTAAAATTTAAAAGATATTACTTTTCATAAATAAAGATTGTTTAAATTTTGCATTAAAAAACTTCCCAGTGCCTTAGTCAGAGCATGTTAAAGTTACAAAAAGATATCATCAAAAAAGAAGAATCTTTTAAGTTCGATACACTTCAGTGACTTTTTAAACAGCCTGTAGTTTTTCCCTCGAACTGATAGACTTTGGAATTCTCTTCTGAGTTCCTGCTTTCCTGACTTTACTGACATGCAGAAGTTCAAATGTAAAGTGAACAGACATCCCGCTGTCCAAATGCCTAGTTAGTATTCCTGTAAATTTGGTTTCAAATAATAGCCCCTTACGTCAAAGTGGTACGTTGCCTTGTATGGTGTGAAATAACAGTACACAAACGTTGTGACAATAATACTCCATATAAGGACAATAGTCCGATTAACCCAAATGATACAAAATAATACAAAATAGAATGGGTTCGTTATTTAATCATAGTTTTTATGTAGCCGGCGGTGTCGAGTCAAAAGGACTAGAAACCCATCGACTATTTTAAGTACTAGAAGGCCGAAACGCGAATGTGCTCTGCGATATTCCTTCTGTGACAAATCAGTTTTCCGTTCGATACGAGAAGCACAGCATGACCGTACGGTCAATTTCCGAATTCCCTTTTGATTTTCGTTTCCTCGTCTTTTCGATTGCAAGATCGATCTGATTGATCGAGCGATAAACACCAGCGTCCCATGAAGTAATCGCCAAAGCATAAAAGCCAAATCATACGATTATTATTTGCCTCACACTTCACTGGCGCTGCCTTTTTCGTCATATAAAAGACTAGTTGAAGTACTCGTTTACATTGGTTTCCGGAACTTTAAAGCAACAGTAGGAATCAGAGTTATATAGGAATCAGAGTTATATAGGGAACAGAGTTATATAGGGACTAGAGTTAGAAATTATTTTTTCAGAACAGTTATTTTTTTAAAATTTAATATTACAATAGTGATATGAGTAAATAAATAGCTATTGGAATCTTGTATTATTTATTTAGGCATTGTCCGGACTTAAGAAAATTTAAGATATACTGGAATTAAATTCTAAAAACATTATTATTATTATTATTATTATTATTATTATTATTATTATTATTATTACTACTACTACTATCTATACATTAATACGATAGCGTGTGTGTTCTTTTGTGCGTCACGCTTACATCCGGGTCATTTAATTGTAATGTCCCCTATTTCTTGTCATAAATAATTTTACCATGAATTCTTCATAAGTTTTAGTTTCGGTTTTGACTTAAATCATCTATTTTTTTTTAATAAATAATTTTATCAAGAATTCTTCATAACTTTTAGTTTCGGTTTCAATTATGGCTGAAGTTATATATATATATATATATATATATATATATATATATATATATATATATATGTATATATATATATATATATATAAGTTTTTATTTCGGTTTCAATTCAAGCTAATGCACCCAAGTCATATGGATATATATATATTTTATTTTTGGAATCGCAACTTTATAATATATAAAAATCGATAGAACATTAACTCTATAATAATATATACGAAATTTGCAAGGATTAAAATATCATATTTAAGCGTACTTTATAACCGGGCTTTACCGGGCGTTCGTGCTAGCTTAGATAAATATTTTTGCAGTTTTAACAAAAAAAGCTACAATAATATCAGAGCGTCTCCATTTACAATGGACATCTACAAAATGCCAACATCAATAAACTACGTATGAATGCGTCCCCTGTGGAATTTCCACAGGCCTTGCTAATTATTATTATTATTATTATTATTATTATTATTATTATTATTATTATTATTATTATTATTCACATTTTGTGTTTGGCTGTTGTAATCGCCGATTTTATAGTGATAGGCGGATCATAGTAAATTAACACTGGTTATTGCTATCTTGTATTCTAGTATTTTCCACAATATTCTAGTGCTTCTCAACAAAGCAGTCTTTTGAAGTACCCCAACATTGCAATGGATCCCATTTTTTTTTCAATCCACTTGTCAAATACTTTGTTACACTCTACAGGGCTCCTACCACAAAAGGTATGACTTCTACCTTCTTCAACCTCCACAATCTTTTTATCTCCCTTTTAAAGTTTTGGCACTTTTCAACCTTCTCTTTTTCCTTTTCTTCTACATCCACATCAGCTGGCACAGCTATATCAATGATTATTGCTTTGTGTTCCCTTTTTTTCCAACAAGACTAAATCTAGTTTCATTGCTTCAATCACATTATCACATTCAATATTCATGTCCCACAATAATTTCACATTACCACTCTCAACCATCCCTCCTGGGACATGCTCATACCATTTTTCATTGAATTCCAACCATCTTTTCTTGCATATCTCCCGATGGACATTTCTCGCAATATTGTCATGCCGCCTCTTGTATTTCTTTTGAGCTAACCTCTCGCAACTACCGATGAGATGTATATTCTCTCTTTTCTGACCACATAGTCGACGGCAAATTATTAATATTATTATTATTATTATTATTATTATTATTATTATTATTATTATTATTATTATTACGAGTGACGTTCTGAAAGTAATGTCTCCTATATTTTTTATTCTGTCCGAATGGATCAGAGTGGATTGCAAATCACAATGTTATAATGATTGAACTTATACATTCATGGCCTGAAAGTTTTATCTCTTTAATGCAGATATTGACCGAGTCAGAACCAAAGGAAGCAACCCCTGTTATGGAAGTGCATCAGGAGCAGAGATACGTCATTGAATTCCTCCATAAAAAGAAACAAACAAAAAAACAAAACAAAAACAAATAAATAAATAAACCGATTAACATTTACCGGCGCTGTTGAACGTTTAAAAAACCAACGCAGTTGATGTAAGCACAGTTAGGAGATGGGTTCGTCGATTTCAGAGTGGCGACAAAGATGTGGGTGAGAAAACGCGTTTCAGATTTAATGTGTGTACGGTAGCCATTGAGACAATAAAGTAGTAATCGTTATTAGTGGAAATTTGGTGCAATTAGATTATTTAAAAGGACGGTTCAGTAAGAACTTGTTTATGTTGGACTTGAAGACGACTGTATTGTAGTTAGCTCGAAAACAGACTAGCGGAACAGAGTTCCAAAGGCAGGCAATTCTAGGCAAGAAGCTTTTTTTTTCATGAAATCAACGTTTACGTTTGGGCACCAGCAGATAGTGATTTTGATAGTGATTTTGGCTAGACGAGTGTTTTTGTAAAAGTCTGGCAAGCGGGGAAGCATAAAGTGTATCTCACTCGAACACTTGCCTTGAAAATAACGATAGAGCAGAGACAAGCGCGAAACCTCTCTTCTCCGGGAAAAAGGTTGCAGAGAAGAGAAAATTGAATCATGATTAGATTAAGAAATCGATCTTTAACTCTGTCAAGGCATGATAGGGTAACCAAGCAGCTCCTGTCCAAACGTGGCAAAGGTACTCAATTTTAGGACGCATTTTATACAGGTACAGGATTGCATCGGCAGTGAGATATCTACTAGAGCGGTAAAATGATGCAACCATTTTTCCAGCGACATTGGCAACGGATTCGATGTATGTGCTCCATTTCAGATCAGGAGTGAAGGTCAGATCAAAAAGCTTATCTATACATGGAGCGTTTTCAAGATGGAGCTGTTTGTTTAAATTGAGGCCAGATGTGAATCAGAGCGGTGTCTGATGTAAAGAGAGAAACTTGGTTTTAGATGTATTAAAATTAACCAGCCACCTTTTACTCCATTGCACCACGTGCTCAAGATCAAAGGAGAAAGAATCAGAGAGATCTTGGTCATTTACGGTCTTGGTAATGTTGCCATAAATGGTAGTGTCGTCTGCATAAATGTCTACGAATGATCTAATAATGTGATTTGGGGGATCACTGATGAAGATCAGAATGAGAGTTGGACTAGCATTAATACTATAAACTTCTGATTTCTGTTCATCAACCACTATTCTTATGAACCCATCAGAGAGGAATGATTTAATAATTGAGAGGACATTTCCAGCTATACCGTAGCTAGAGATCTTATGTAGTAGACCTTTATACCATACCTTATCAAAAGCCTTTGATATGTCAAGAGCAATTGACCTAGAAACGAAGCCCGCCTCGGAGATTCACTAATCCTGTGCTCCTCGATTATGCACATCAGCTGTAGCTCTGACAGAATGGAAACCATACTGCATGTCACTCAGTGGTTTTTCTTTTGCTGAAGTAGTTAACCACTTCCAGCAATTTAATCATGACACACAGAAGACTGATTGGTCTGTACGGAGAGGGAGATGACCAATCGCCTGAATTTTTAAAAACGGTGCAGACTGATAAGGTTTTCCACGGTGTTGGGAATCATTTTCTATTAAGACAACGTTTAAACAGCTTTGTAAGTATGGGAGCGAGTTCTGGTTGAAGCTTTTTGAGTACTATAACTGAAATGCTATCGGGGCCAGTTGCTTTACTGGAATCGAGATTTTCTATACTTCAGACATAATCCATTCTGTTCTAAGATTTAAGTATTTTATTCTGAAGAGCCAATTCCCTTTCTTTAGCATTGATCCATGTTGATAAAAGTAAACGTGTAATCGCTAATTTATTTGCAAATATAATTTTTCCTTATTTTAGCACGGACTAAAACTTTTCGCTTCTCCATCAAAAGTCAATTACAGATCAAAGTCGATGTTTTTATTAGCAGTGTATGTTTTGCCTGTTTTTATGACGTATCGGGGAGCATAGGTCTTCGTAATCGATATTATATCTATTATTATACGCCTAGTCCCGAAAGAAAATCAGCACAATAAATACTGATGATTACAATGAAACATAACGTCTCTATGTAACGTACTTGCAAATATTATATTTTACTACTACTACTACTACTACTACTACTACTACTACTACTACTACTACTATCGATCCCCTCTCTCCTTTCTATTGATTTTTATTAAGTACTTGCAATTATGTTCCATTCAGACGGCATGAGGAAATTTTTAGTTTATAGAAATGATAAAAGAATGCATCTTTACCGGGGTTATATATTTCAGCACGGTCCGTAAACTGTGGACGTTTTTCTTGCGATAATGGTCAATGAGCTACTTACGACAATCGTTAGAAAATATTTGAAATTAATGTATTTATTTCAGTGCTTAGACTCAATAATCATCATCTTTGTGGAACGTACAATCTCTTTTTCTTATTCTACGTATGAGAATGCTGTGGTCTTGCAGGCCGGTAACAATCAAGACAAACACAGTTGTGTAATTAACAAATGTGTAATAACAAAAATGTGTTACAGAAGTATACGTCATGATTCTGAATCCATAACTGCCACGAATCACTGCGACGACAGTAACTGTATTTATGATCTATGGATATGCCCATTTATTCCAGATGGGTAGATGACCTCGTAACATTCCTAGAATTGCCCGCCTGTCGAACACAATACCGTGGGGATGCTTTCCAGCTGACTATAACATGACCGTTTTAAAGTCTAATGAAAATAAGTTCTCGTTGAATCGCCGTCTTATATAATCAAACCATTCACAAATTCCACCATTACTGGTCATCACGGTTGCATCATTGCTTACCTAACATTCTCGATTGGCCTCCGAACCTTGATAAGCGGTGACCCTCAATCAACTCTTTCACCCCCCCCCCCAACGGAAAAGTGATTAAATATGTACGCAAATGAAATGCCTTAGTATATTACTATACAGAAAAATAGTGGGAGGGGTCGCTTAAATATATTTTAATTTGTTCTGATTTCGTATATATTATTATTAGGGCTATGACAACATAATGTTTTTTTATCATTGTTTTGACTTTCAAGTATATATCCGACACACTTAGACACAGTTAATCAACCTTTATAAGGCAACCATTCGCCCATGTATGGAGTATTGCTGTCATATTTGGGCTGGTGCATCGGCTACTAGTCTCTCGCTCTTTTACAAGGTTCAAAAGAGAGTCGCAAATCTAATAGGCCCTGAACTAAGCTTCAGCCTCTGTCCCATCGACGAAACGTTGCATCCCTCTGCCTGTTCTACAAGTAGTTTAAAGGTGAATGCTCTGATGAACTGCAAGCACTTGTGCCCCCACGACGTGAACACCCTCGAAAGACCCGACAAGCTGCAAAATCCCACCCCACACTGTAGAGATCCCTAGATGTAAAAGATCTTTCTACTCCAGTAGTTTCTTCCCCAGAATCGCTAGACTTTGGAATTCCATTCCAGGTCACTGTTTTCCCAACTGTACTGACGTGCAGAAGTTCAAGTGCAACGTGAACCAACATCTTGCTGCCCAAATCCCTACATAGTGCCCCAGTAGTTGCTGACCCTGATAGAAGCCCCCTACACCAAAGTGGCAATGTGCCTTGTTTGGGGTGAAAATGTAATAAAAAAAAAACAAAAAAACTGAAGAACCACTTTACTCTATACAAAAGCATATAAGGCAGCAACAGATACACACTCTAGAGTCGTGATTTCAGGAGTAAAAAAAAAAGCTGCCATTAGCTTGAATCGAAACCGTAGCATTCAAAGCAGGTGACGTTACCACTGTACCAACGTGACACGTACATAAACCGATAAAAAATTAAAAATTAACTAAGATGAATGCACAAAATGTTTAACGATTTTTTCGATTTTGACCCATTTTTGAACCCTTAAAAACAATGTTAACCGAGTAAGGACCCATAAAAGATCCACTCATTTGAGGGCCCACTAGCGCCGCTCTGCGACTTTTAGTTTCGGAGGAGACAGAGTTTGAAAATATTAAGACAGACAAACAGATCGACAGACAGATATATATAGCCGTTTATATATTAGATATACCACCCAATGTAGATGGGTAGTTCGGCTACATAAAAATATCCGATGCTGACATCTTTTGTCAAGAATCAAAGACCATTGGTCGGTTTTAAAAAAATGAACGACAAATAAATATCTAGTTCTTTCGTGGCTATATTTCTCTTTGAAGTAATAAATAAAAATGGCATGAATTCTAATTTGAACAGAGCTCTCATTTTTGATGTGATTGTTAGTTTATTACTTCTAAAATGTTTCACGTTTCTAGCATGTACATGATTTTTATGAATGAAAAGCCAAAAATGATCACTCGTTGCTTTAT
>NC_136486.1:58389906-58402406 GCF_053919585.1 Euprymna scolopes | reverse complement strand
AGGGAAGGGTTCTGAGGGGTCGCCGTCATCCAGGACACGAGCGGTCATGCCCTCATGGAACTGCCTGACAATGGCGATGAACCTGTCTGGACAGCCAAATTTTTTCATGATCCGCCAGAGGCCATTTCGGCAAACAGTGTCGAAGGCCTTGGTCAGGTCGACGAACGTGGTGTAGAGGCCCCGGTGCTGCTCGACACACTTCTCCTGCAGTTGGCGTGCAGCAAAGATCATATCAGTCGTCGCGCGGCCCGCTCGAAAGTCACACTGGCTCTCGGGAAGAAGACCATCTTCAAGGTGCACCAGCAGGTGGTTGAGAAGGACGCGGGCCAGGATTTTCCCGGCGATGGAAAGAAGGGATATCCCGCGGTGGTTGTCACATGACTGACGATTTCCCTTGCGTTTGTAAATGTGAACGATAGTAGCATCACGAAAATCTTGCGGTAATTCTTCACTCTCCCACATGGATTGGAAGAGTTCTGTTAGTCTTAAAAGCAGTGTAGGTCCACCAGCTTTATATACTTCTGCTGGAATTGAGTCGGGGCCGGGGGCCTTCCCAGAGGAAAGTTGCTTGATGGCTTTGCTTACTTCCTCTGACGAGGGTGGGATGTCGAGCTCCTCGTTGATAGGCTCCTGGCGTAGTCGATCGATGGCTTCATCGTTGATGGAAGATGGTCGGTTTAGCACACTGTTTAAGTGCTCCGCCCATCTATCAAGGATTTGCTTTTTGTCATTCAAGACAGTTGTTCCATCGGAGCTAAGCAGGGGGAGGAGCTAGAGGACTGGGGACCGTAGACAGCCCTCAGCGCATCGTAAAACTTCCTCATATCCTGGCTATCGGCATGCTCCTGGATCTCATCTGCTTTGGCGCTGAGCCAGGCATCCTGCATGGAGCGGAGTCTGGCCTGCACCTTGCTGCGGATGTTGATGAAGGCAGCTTTCTTTGCAAAACACTTGGGGTCACTCTGATGTGCACGGAGAAGTTGGCGTTTCTCCTCCAGGAGGGGCTGAATCTCAGAGTCATTTTCATCAAACCAGTCCTGGTGCTTCGTTTGCTTGGGTCCAATGATTTCGAGAGCGATGGAGTAGGTGGAGTCTCTGAGGTGTGCCCACTGATCTTCGATAGTGTCCGAGATGGTGAGGGGGACAGATAGCTTGTCTTTGATTGCTTCCTGTAGCTCATGGATGACATCTGGACTTTTAAGTTTTTCCAGGTCAAGGCGCTTTGTGACTTTCTGGCCCTGAGGCCGCCTCTTGGGTTGGATGTAGAGGCACATTTTGGATATGATCAGGCGGTGGTCTGTCCAACAGTCGGCACCACACACAGCCTTGGTCAATCTTACGTCTCTCCTGTCCCTTGCCCTGATGATGACGTAGTCAATCAGATGCCAGTGGTGGCAGCGTGGGTGCATCCATGACGTCTTGTTACGGGTGGGTAGGCGGAACATGGTGTTGGTGATGGAAAGGTCATGTGCAGCGCAAAGGCTGAGCAGCCGTAGGCCGTTGCTATTGCACTTGCCCACTCCATGGTGGCCAAGGACCCGGTCCCAAGTGGAATGGTCCATACCAACGCGGGCATTGAAGTCGCCGAGGACAATGAGCTTCTCTCTCTGCGGAGCAGCGGAGATGAGGCTTTCCAGATCTTCATAGAACTGGTCCTTGGTATCTTTGGGGTTAGTCATGGTTGGTGCGTAGGCGCTGATCAGTGTGGCGGTTCTTGCCTTGTTAAGCGGGAGTTGCATCTTCATCAGCCGGTCATTGATGCCGTCCGGGATGCTAACCAGCTTCCTCACGTGCTCAGTCTTGATGGCGAAGCCCACGCCAGCCTCTCTGCGCTCCTCGCCGCTGCGTCCACTCCAAAAAAAGGTGTAGCCGCCACCTGACTCTGTCAGTTGACCCTTGTCTGAGAGGCGAGTCTCACTGAGGGCTGCGATGTCTACCTTATAACGGGCAAGCTCCCTTGCTACGAGAGCAGTTCTTCTCTCGGGTCGGTCAGCTCTGGTGTTGTCGAGCAAAGTACGGACATTCCATGATGCTAAGGTAAGCACCAACCCTTTCTTTCTCATGTCTCGACCGCTGTGAGGGAAACCCCGCCAGCCGCGGTATGCTGGCCAGGGGTGATGGTGAAGCAGCTATGTTTAGGGCTCCTTTTATTGCCCCGTCCTCATGCCATGGAGGCGAGCAGAGTGATTCTAAAAAGGACTGCTCGGTCGGCCAGCCAGTTGCCTGCACCCCCTCGCTGCTTCGGTCGAGTGGAGTACGACCAGTTTCTGGGCCGCCTGTGTGCAGGTTTGCAGCTACAGCTCCCAGTGATTTCCACACCTGCTGCTTTGCCGCTCGCCCATCGCCACAGGGCTTGGTGTGGACGCAATGTTTGACACCCTGACTTGCGCTGGATTTGGATTATAGTGAGGGGGACTTGCGCTGCATCGGCCTCACTCTCTCGTCCTGGCCCGCCCAATTCCAACGGCAAGACATAGTCGAGACGGCTGGGGACGAACAAGGGTGCAGGAGCTGCCGGAGGGAGGCAAGTATGCCATCCAACCGCCTAAGGGGCTCCACTCCATCGTTTCTGTCGGGGTTGCTCCCCTAGCCTTATCCATTTCCATGGCTCTCACAAGGCAGTGAGGCCATTTGACCCATGGCTGGGATAGGGATTGGTAATGTGTCAGGGCATGTCCACACGTCGGTGGGCCGTAGCACAGTCCCTCTGGGACTCCCTACTGTTCCGAGATCCTCTACTGATTCAGCCTGGAGTCGCATGACAACCAGTTACCGTGTGTGACCACGAGGAGGCACAGCAGAGGTCTTGATGATGGAGAGGCTGTGTACTGACAGGAGAAGACTTACGCACTCGGCTTCTCGTTTCGCGCACATACATACACACATACACATACACACATACACACACATATACACATGCATACACACATACACACACATACACACAATACACACATACAAACACACACACATACACATACACATACACACATATGCATGCAGTAATATCAGCCTCCACTGGTAGCATACGATTGGTTGTACACGGTCAAGAACGATGGAAAAACTGAGGAGAAAGAACACCAACCAGATTTCCCTTGGAAGGTTGTGGAGATACTTTTGGGGTCTTATTGCCACGCAAATTCTAGAGCCAATCTATCATCGTTACTAGTAAGGAATTAATAGTAAACGGTTGTTGTAATAATGCAAACAAAACTATTTCTCTTTTGCCCTTTTTTCATCAACATTTTACGATTTTTTTTGTATTTTTCATTACAAGCTGGAATCGTTTTCAAACAAAAACAAAGCAAATATGTTTACGATATAAAGTCTTTTATATATTCTGTAATTGACAGTTCAAAGACGTTAAAAATACTCAGATCAGATTGCTCAGTCGTTGAAACCGTGTTAATAACATGAAAATGCTTAACTATCAACTCATAAACATCACACTTTTTTTAAAAACCAAAGATAATAAAAACGTTGTACGCTTTTAGCGTCCCAAATATTTAAAACGATTATTTTGCTTGTATTTTTATTGTAAGTTGGAATCGTTATCAAACTAAAAAAAAACAAAAAAAAAAAAAACCCAAAAAACAAAAAACAAATATGTTTTCAAATGTAAAAAAAACTACTTGATCAATTTAGATATTAAAAAAAAAAAAATTCATTTACCCAAGCTGTGCGTAATTAAAAACTATCGATAGACATTTTGATAAAAAATATACGTTTTTCGCGCCCCAAATTTAATTTTATTTATGATTATTTCATTTGTATTATCATTGCAAGTTGGGATCGTTTAAAAAAATGTTTTTCTAATGTAGAAAAAAGAAAACCTACTCAATTTACATATTAAAACAAAAATTTGGTATTTGTTTTTGACTTAACCCCGCATTCAGAATTTGCTTTTTTCCATTTTGCATTCGTTAATTGTTTTAGAACGATTGTAATTTAAACAATTAAATAGAGCGAAAGACACTCTTTAAAATAGATATTATAACGAAAACTTATTTGAAAATACATCATTTGAAATCAAAATTAAAAATTCCACAAAAATTATCTTGTCAACCTAATATATAATAGGTATTTTACGATTTTATATTTTCAAGTAGAGTCACTCCAAAGTAAATTATCTTGCGTGTTTGCTAGACAGCCATAATACTTACCCTTGATATATATATATATATATATATATATATATATATATATATATATATATATATATATATACACGTACACACACTCACACATACACATATATATGTGTGTATATATATATATAACTACTTAATTTACTCACATAAAATTAATATACGAAAGCATAAATTTATGCGTAAACTTTAAGTATTTACTTCAAAAGTGCTCAATACGTAGGTAGAATTAGTAAGTAAGTTATAAAATATATATGGCAATTAAGCTACACTGAATATTCCGCGTTTCATCCACTCTAGGACTCTTCAGGCTTATGCGCATAAGCATGAAGAGTCCTAGAGTGGACGAAACGCGGAATATTCAGTGTAGCTTAATCGCCATATATATTTTATAACTTACTATATATATATATATATATATATATATATATATATATATATATATATGTTTATTTTTGTTTTCAATATTATTGTTATTATCTACAGACACCATGATTACATAATGTTCAATGTACAAAGTACAAAATGATAATTACTACCGGTAGAAAAATTTGAACCCAGTTGCAAAATCATCTTTAACTCCGCAGTCTGATATTCAAACCCTAGGCTACCATTATTTAAGATGGGCGGAAAAAATGGAATTTTATGTTTATATGATGTCAACGTAGCGGACATATGCAACAAACTTTAACATATACTGTTCCACGGCCGCGATAGGAACATCGTTTTACGCACAAATTGACGACTTGTTTATAAATTTTCATAGAGGCCAAATCTTTTTTGAAGGGCGCGATAACCAAATTTTCATTTTTTACTAACAGGCAGCAGTGTTTACGAAATGCTCAGTGTAGGAAATGATAAAATTATTAACGGTGGAAGAGTTTTACCCCAGTTGCAAATATATATATATATATATATATATATATATATATATATTTATATATATATATATATATATATATATATATATATATATTTATATATATATATATATATATATAGCAAAAATGGTAATTAGTAAAAACCTGAAATTGGAACATATTTTATCATACATCTACATGACCTCGCCTAATTAATTAAACCTATTTATATATCCTAAATTTATTTTATTTATTCATTATAGATATGTATATGTTTATATATGTATGTGTATGTCTGTGTATGTGTGTATGTGTTTATGTGTGTGTATATATATATATGTATGTAGGTGCATGTGTGTGTATGTATATGTATATCCATATTTTGCTATGTATCTATATGCATATATGTATGTATATGCATATATGTATATATATCTGTAAATGCGCGTGTATACATATATCTTTACATATATATTCACTTAAATTTCTTTAAGACTTTTAATAGTCAATGAATTTAAATAGATATTTAAGTTCGATGTAGCTCAATCTGCTTCGAGAAGGCGCATCTTAGTTACTGCAAACAACGCCTCCTCCCAATCTGCATTAAGCCATAACATGTCAAAACACATTTGACACGTACGCAACTCCTAAACGCGATAGCCTAGTGCCACGTGTTGAATCGCTTGCTTCTCTCCCTCTCAGTATTTATCCTTATCTCTATATTTCTTTCCCCCTATCTCGGCTCCCAAAGCTCTATCCATCTTATGCATTTTCTCTCTCTCTCTCTCTCTCTCTCTCTCTCTCTCTCTCTCTCTCTCTCTATGTCTCTCTCTCTCCCTCTACCCCTTTCATATATTCCTGTGTCTGATTGAATAGCTTAAACCCTTCTAACCCCCACCACCTTCTATTATTTATTAAATCTTAAAACTTAAAATTGAAATTCTTACCCATCTCTTTATTTCCTTATCTCTCCCCTCCGCCTCCCTATATTTCTATCCGCGCCTAGCTGAATTTCCTAAATTCCCCCTAACCCCTACAACCGTCTAATGTTTTTAAACCTTGATACTTAACTATTGTCGACTTCCGCCCCCATTTTCCTCTTTCTTTTCCCCCTTTTTTGCGTTATTTTCGCTTTTTTCGTGCTTTTTCTAATATCATTTTTCCAATCCAAATAACCATTTCTGTAAAGTCTGACGAAGTTACTGGATCGTTAATACGATTCGGTAACCGACACATGTGTACCTATTTACTATGCCTCCCCACGGGACAGAGACACCAGGGTCGTTTTTTAACGTGGAGAAAAGGTACAAAAATAAAAATTGTCTCAGTCGTGAAGGATTTCTCCTCCACCGAAAGAGAATGAGAAATGGAAGTGCAGCATCTGAAGAACAGATACTACACTTTGATCTTGACCAAAAGGCCAATGTTACACATGTGTATCTAAACAGATAAAACGTTAAAAAAATAAAACATATATATATATATATATATATATATATATATATATATATATATGCTTCTTTACATATATAAGTATATATATATATATATATATATATATATATATATACATATATTATACACATACACACACACACACACGCCCATATATATATATATATATATGTCATCGATGGTGTAAGATGTATATATTTAGAGAGAGGAAAATCGACTTTATTTTATTATATTACATATAAACACACGCGCACACATATACACACACACACATATATATATATATATATATATATATATATATATATATATATATATATATATATATATATATATATATATATATATATGAGAGCAACAGAAGGCTCAGAAATCGCGTGATACAGAAATTAAAGCCAGTTTTTTTTTTAAATGAATAAAAAGAAAAATTCTTACACCATCGATGAAATTTTGTCCAAGGCTTGAGAAGTCGTCGCTCTATGAACACCCCGCCTATCTCCTTTACCAATCTCTTCTGTTTTCGTATTTATGCTAAACTGATTCTGTCACGGGCAAGACTTTTGGAAAAAGGGTGGGAGGCTTTCAACTTTTCGGACGAGTGGGGAGGAGAAGGAGAAGGAGAAGGAGGAGGTGCGGGTCTTTTTAATTCAGCGTTGCACGGAATATTTCCATCCGTCTAGCACAGATTTCTTTAGGAAGGTCGATGTAGGTTGGTGATAGTTTAGAGGTGATAGGAACAAGGCAGATTATTTACGGGTGGATAGGTGTTCGGGTAGAGAGACGGGATCACGTGACAGGAAATTGAGACAAACTTCTAAAGGCTCAGTATATATATATATATATATATATATATATATATATATATATATATATATATATATAATTCAAACTCGGTAGTGTTTGTATGTATGGTTAAATGGCAGTTTTAGTCATTTAGAACTGCTTCAAAGCTTTACCGCTCATTCATTTTTTGATCAAATTTCAAACAATTATGACAGTTTACCACAACTTCTCAGCTATATTGTAAAAAAAAAAAAATTTATTCAATAAAACAAAAGTTATGGTGAATTTACTGGTGTTCAAAATCGTAAAAAACAAACAAACAAACAAACAAAAAGAAAACGTTTTTTATGACTGTTTCAATAGCAACGTTTTTTTTATGACTGGATCCATAGCAACCACATCGCTTCTGCGACTACTGTTGCTACCAATTCACCGCTCTCGCAGTAAGTGAAACAGAGAGAATAAAAGAATGAAAGGGAGATAATTGGGGGATTTTATTGAAAGCAGACGAGTGCCGTACATTGTTATTACATATGTGTATGTTATGTTTATGGGGAAAAAAAGACTCAAATTAAACAAAGAACAAGTGAATTTACTAGAAACCTGAAAAAAATCATGGATTACAATAGAAAAATGCGAGCATGAAACGTAATATGGTTAAGTTTAAACATGGAAAAGTAAAGTACTAGTTGTTAAAACTAGAAAAGAAAAGGACAAGATATTCTTATAAAAAATATACTAAATTTATAACTTAAAATATTGCAGCATAAGAATTAAAAAAAAATTCAATTTATAGCATTATATAATCAATTCTTAATGCTGCAATATTTTAAGTTATAAATTTATTATATTTTTTACTAGAGTATCTTGTCCTTTTTTTTTCCAGTTTGGCAACTAGTTCTTTACTTTTCCATGTTTAAGCTTAACCATATTACTTTTCATGCTCGCATTTTTCAATGTAATGTATATATATATATATATATATATATATATATATATACATTATATCCGATGGCAAATAATTTTTTTTGTGGGGGGGGGGTCGCTAATATCAGGCTTAAAGAGCATAAGAAAAAAAAAAAAATTAAAAAGAAGGTTAGCGTAATCGTAAACCTAAGTTCGAGGTTGTTTGTAAGCCGGATCAGGGTAAGATGCTTCGCTGGTTGTTTGTTTTACGGCATATCAACCCTTTTCAGGTTATTTAATGTCGAATCCAGTTATTTTGAAGAAAACTTTTTAATAGAATATATATTTTTTTTTCAAGTCGATTTCTATTTAACCCATAGTTGAGACCCTAACAGGTATTATCATTCCGGGTCAGTGTGGACCTGGGAGCAATGGCAATTAAAGAGTGGCTCCACACTTCCCAAGGTCCACAAGGTGGGACCTCACCATCGGATATAGTTTAAGGCCATATCCAGGACCACGAGGGTAAGGTTTATTTTTATTTTTTAAGCTTGAAACTAGGGACCACCTTCCTATAGATATGTGGCGCTAATCCTGACTATTTTGCCGACAGTAGCGTTTTAGAAATTACCAAGAACAACACTAACAATTAATATATATGTAGATAGATTGGCAGATGGATAAAAACAACATGAATTTATGAATGAGTCACTATTTAGCAAGTACTAAATATAACAACGAGATTTTGTGAATGAGAGCGAGGAAACATAAGTTAATGAACAAAATATAGTAATGTATTTACAGTTTTACAGAGATGCAAAATATACTTTTGAAGAGCAAACTTTGTTGAGGAGGTTTAAAGTTCTTAAATAAGAAAATGACAAAAGCTTCGGAAAATTCGTTTCAAAGTTCCAATGTAAGTGTGTGTGTGTGTGTGTGTGTGTGTGTGTGTGTGTGTGTGTGTGTGCGCGCGCGTGCGCTCGCGCTTATCTTTTGAGTGGTTGAGTTGTCAATGGAAAGATAGCATCAGGCTTAAAGGAATTTTAGCTTGGGACACCCCAGTCGATGTTTCTTCGATCGGTGTAGTTGATGTTGTAAATCGAAGCACGCCACAATAAAGATGTAAAAATATTACTTCAAGATCCCAAATTTGCCAACGATAAATATTAGATGGAATAGCTTCTGGACCAGAAAACAGCAATTCTTCCCTCTTTGTCGGAAACATCGCTCACGGAATGTGATAACTGTAGAACAAAATGAGGGAAGCGAGAGTTATGCGGCTACTGAAAGTAAACACAATAGGACATATAACTTGAAACTGACTATGTTGAAGTCTACAGGAAAACATTCCTGTACTAACGTGTTCCGCATGAAAGTTCTTGAGAAAAAATTCCTTGAAAACTCTTCAAACTGTAAGCGCATTTCGAGACTGTATGTATGCGTGAGTTGCGATAGCTACCCCAGACCCGACAGAGGGGCGGGAGGAGGTGAGGCACACACATATACGCGCACGCACGTGCTCTCTCTCTCTCTCTCTCTCTCTCTCTCTCTCGTCCAGAAGCATATTTTGCACACACGCCTATGCCTAGACTAATAGTTCAACAGGTATTCCTGTCTATTTTTCACGATATAGACGCAAGCAATCTTACGTGCATGTTCATATCACTCCCAGACACATAAAATACATTAGTTTGCAGTTAAAAAAAATCGGTTCAGTGGTTCCGGGGTCTATAAGGAACGAAATCACGCACACAATTATAGTACCTTTTATATATAAGTATAGAATGAAAGTTATTAACAAGAGTCAATGTTTATTTGTTTTTATTATAGAAAGTTAGTTCAGTGAGAAAAGTCAGGAGTATTGAAATGAATACACGGCACAATCACGTTGACAAACCGCTTCCCGTCAGATCACCGAAGTTAAGCAACAATGAGCCGACCATTTGGAACTTCCAGGTGCTGTATGTGCTCTCCGCTGATCTCAGCATTGTCTCCAGTCGTCCTGGACTTATCCTTGCCACTGGACTCAAACAGTGCCGATTCAGGAGAGGTGTGTTTAGAGATTGCGCAACACTGGCCACACAATTACACGCACAGATGCCCCTATAGGGGGTATTATTTGACTTTCGAGACTATGTATGCGTGAGTTGCGATAGCTACCCCAGACCCGACAGAGGGGCGGCAGGAGGTGAGGCAAAATAGATGTCGGTTCTGTTGTAGGTTTTGGCTCGCGTTTATTAAAGAAGGGTGGATCAAAACGGCATTTTATTTTTATAAATTAAGAGAATTTCATTTGATTGGCTTAAAATGTTCTTATTTGTTCCTATTAATTCAGGCGAGTGCATGCGCAGAGAGACATGCGCAGAAACCATTTTAAGCATTTACATTTTGGACACCAAAGGGTAAACTTCGTCAGTTATATAATGAGTAACGAACATATACTACATGACATATCCCATTCAAAAGGCGGAAGTAATGCATGATAGGATCGCCTCATGACAACAGAACTGATACTACACTACCCCTCCAAACTATTTCCTACCATTACACAATAGTAAAATAGTCTGAGGTAATATCATTTCGACTTCAGACAGATAGATAACAAGTTTTAATCATTAAAAAAAAAACTAACGGTAATAAAACTTATACGTATAAATTACAAGAAAATTTTCATAAATATCTCATCCTGATTCAACTATGGCCCACATCCGTGAAATGGTTAATCGTACTCTAATTTTTCATAACAGACAATACATTCGGCTCGTGTCTTGTTTACGTGTTCTGGTTGTTTATTGAAAAAAGAAATTGCTAATATTCTTGCTCGATAGAATTAACAAACACATTGAAGAGACGACGAACGGTTTTATCGAACGAGGCGTTTACAGATCGCCAGAATGTAGATATTGAATTAATAAAATAAACCTCGTCAGAAAGTGTAAAAACCGGAAATGGAATTCTTTGGCTGTTTTGTTTATTCATAATCCTACACGTATGCGCAGAGTGTGTGCACTAACGTCACGCTGTTACTCTCATTCCGTCACAAAAAGCAACGACAAATCTTAAGCTATTGAGCATGTATTTATGAAACCTAGACTTTCTTTTGTCACGGAATAGTTCAATATCGCATAATCTTGTATGATGAAAGTGAGGACGGTGATGTAGATGTTGACTGGCGAGTCGGCATTCCATGCTCGAATCATCTCATATCCAAAGCACAATATTCTATAAAATTTGTTGGTAAACTCATAAGGGTTATTCCTGTGAGTAATCGTGTCAGGAGAAGCATCTGGATAGAGACGCAAACTAAAAAAAAAAGAAAAAAAAAGGGGCGTAATTTTCTCTACCCCTTCCGCCATAAGCACCGAAATCTGAATGGCAAGAGTAAGTGAGGGAAAACCTTCCAACGGGATTGTGGTGCCTTTTGGCAAAGAAGAAATAAGTTTAATGAATATCTGAACACGTATTTAAAAAATATTTCAGTGCTAAATTGTCCTTATTATAATTCTTTTGTTGGAAGTGTCTCTTGGGAAGAAGAAAAGCTTAACACGTTTAACCGGAAATTACAGTAATCTATTCCATTTTCATTTCATTCGTAAATATAGGAGGGGAATTTATCTTCAAATATCTTTAATTTCGAATTAGAGTGACGGACTTATACTAAGTAAATATTAATAAGTCCTTACACCCCCTTTTTTAATGGAGAGCTGACAACGCATTGTGGATGCGTTATCGGCAGTTCTCGTTAGTCTCGCTTCTCCTTATTTGTCCGTCAGTCCTCATTTCCAATGAGTGATTTTTCTGACAAAGGGTGAACAAAAGTTTCTCTCCAGGACGGCAGTACTTCGTGAACAGTAGCGGAAATCTTCTGTTCCTATGTCTATCCTTGTGGCCATGTTACTAGTAAGGATGCTGGAGGTAAACGTTTCATCTGAGCTGACGTTATCCGCCTGATAGTCAGGGACCCGAACCTTGGATTAACCACTAAAGAGGCTGTCCTATCAGTAGGTGCAAAATATTGGGGCGGCTGTATTGCTATCTGGTGAATGGACACCAGTTTTCGCAAAGAGAAAACAGGATCCCGAACAGAAGCATGCGTTCTATCCCAACCATCATCAATGGACCTGAGGTCATCTCGTCAGCATCAGATAAGGCCAAACTATTTGTCCAGAACTTTACAGCTAAGTCTTACCCTATGCGACGAAGGCCATCAACTCCCCGTATTTCTTCATATAACGGACGACACGCTCTGCAACATACAAATATCTGTGGGTGAGGTTGCCAAGCTAATCAAGAACCTTGATTCCAGTAAAGCAACTGGTCCAGACGGCATTCCAATCATTGTGCTGAA
>NC_136486.1:58309906-58384906 GCF_053919585.1 Euprymna scolopes | reverse complement strand
ACAAAAGGAAAATAGAAAGTGGATTTTGTTTTTACTATCAGCAGTTCCGTAACTTTTACTTCCGCTATTTTGTCCCTTTTATTCTCACATTCCATGAACAATGCTTCTGACAAAGAGTGAAAACTTTATGTGTTTTGGTTTGGTATCTATCAATCTTACGTGTATTGTTAGCGAGTTCTGACCTTGAAGTAGGTTTTTTTAGCTTCTTATATCAAGTTGCTTCATGCCTTGTCTGGAGCTATTAGCATGAATAAAGTTTGTCCGGCTGGATGCATTCTTATCTTATTTTTATTTTAAAAAACATTTTTTGCTCCTCCACAAGAGGTTAGATACAAGGCCAGATGTGGTTTTAAACTCCAACAATGTATTATAAGCCTACCCTGCCCCCCCAATACCTGAGCAGTCCCATCGGCCATTAGCGATAAACTTATCCCTTTCTTACTGTAAATTTATTAGAACTGTACCGAACCATACCTAACCTCAACCTGGCAACAATTTCGGACTGATTGCCAAGAACTTACCTCCGATTGATACGAGCGCCTACTAAAACTGTACTAGTGGAGTAGCGCCTACTAAAACTGTACTAGTGGAGTAACGACCTTAACTTAATAATTCTGCACCAGCACCGACAATTGAATCTACATAAATCCTCAACCCTTTTACCTAGTTTTTTTCATTCGCTCCTTATCGCACTTTCTTTCTCTTCGACCCTTTTCTTAATTCCTGGCTTTTTCTCAACACTCAATGATTTTTTTTTGTTTCAGTTTCTAACGCAGTAACGGACGGAGGCTTATAATAGCATCACCGTCCGTTCAGACAGGATCAGTAGTAGCATTAATTCGTCTGGTAACAAATTTGGTTGCATGCTTAAACAGCGGTCTGACGTTAACACTTTCGTTGTAGCAGCGCGACTAGAGTTGTGTATCGTCGTAACATGCGTGCCTGCAGAGCCCCCCCTCTCTCTTTCTTTCTTAGCAGCGTCTCTAATAATTGTCTCGTCTTTTCGATTCTAGTCAACAGTCGCTAGCATTCTGCATAATACGAAGGGTTTGTAACACTAAGAGCAGCGGAGCGCACGTTCGTTTTGGGTTTAATATTCTTTTCTTTTTACATTACATAGTTTGAATACACATCAATCTTCTCTTTCACCGTTCAACGGAGGGGAAAGAAAAGAAAATATGCGAAACAGTTTGCTTTCTTTGCAGGAGAAGCCCCCAAAATAACGTCTCTAGCATTTCATCTGACACGTATCTTATCTCGACTTCTGTTTTTTTTTCTTACGTTACATTTTTTACACGTTAGCATAATTTATAATCTTAACATCAAAGCGGAAATTTTCTTTCAGCGTAATCTAATTTAAAAGTGAAAATTTCCTTTTTATGTATAATATTGGTACTAGGAGGGTTATTTGGGTAATTTTGTTGGATCATTTTTATACAAGCATTAACCCAAGACACTCACATGCACACACACACACACGCACACACACATATATATGCATATACACACATATATATCTTATATATATACATTTGTATTGACACTCCAACTACATAACTCGCCCATATTAATATGTAGAAGAAAAGACATGAAAACGAAAGCTGCTTAACTAGATTCTTTTCATTTATTTTCTACCCTGCACAAAATATCCCTCGCAAACATTTTCTGAACTATACATCACCTTTACCTCTCCCTCTCTCGCGCGCGCTCTCTCTCTCGCTCTTTCTCACACACACACACACAGATACGCACACAAACACACACACACATACACACACATACACACACTATATCTGAAACTCTGAAACACGTAATCTCTTCTTTAACACACACACACTCCTTCTCTTGAGCACATAGACGCACGTTTTTCCAATGCACATACGATGACACACACATACGCGCGCGCACACGCACACACACACAGACACACACACACGCACACACCCTTTTACTGTCAAGCGCATATATTCTCCATCACCTTTTTATATACCCATCTTTTATTCGTATTAAACAAAGGGCATTCTCCTTCTCTCTCCTTTCCCTATTTCTGTCTTCCTCTCTTTCTGCTTCTCATTCTCCTTGTTTCTCGCTCCCTTTCTCTCTCTCTCTTTCTCTATGTTTCTCTCTTTCACTTCCCCCTCCCTCTGTCTGTGATGAACACGTACCATTTTACATAGTAACTTTACGTGTCCATTATTGTCTTTCACGCACATAGTCTCTTATTATCCCTGCCACACACACGCATGCTCGCGTGCTAATGACGACGAAAAGGTGAACATTTTTTCATCTTCATCACTGTCTAACAAAACTTTGTCAAAACATGTAACCAAAACATGTTTGTACACATGTAAACAAAATGTTTGAAAAAAATAAACATGTACTATTAAATATATAGCTCTACTTTTATTGATCACTATTAATAGAAACATAGTACCGTTCACAGGATTAATTATTATGAATGTCAAACTTATCGAGATTGTATATATATATATATATATATATATATATATATATATATATATATATATATATATATATATATATATATATATATATATGGGCGGTCGGGTTTCGATCCTGGCTTTAGCCAGTTGCCTGTCTAGCCGCACTGATGAGCTGTAAAACAGCGAAACAGTACTGTATGTGGATTGCTAAATATATATATATACACACACACACAAACACACACACACACACACACACACACACACACACACACATATATATATATATATATATTCATAAAAAGGAAAAGGTAACCGGTAACCGTTTCACCACGTAGGAAAACGAAAATTAAATACAAATGAGCTATTCCTTATTCCGCTAATAAAACATAACAATAAATCTTATATTTAAAAGCGATAAAAATCGGGAGTAAAATCTGACAAGGTGTTGTAGCTCAATGCTAAACTGTTGGTCAGGTAGTCGTGAGTTCGATCGCTTGCCAAGTCTAGCCTTGCTGATGGCGGCTGAACGCTAGAAACGTGGATAAACGTCTATGCACCTCAAAGTATTTTTATAAAATAGATATTTGAATATTTAATAAAAAATAAATAAAAAAATACGATGCAAACAAAAAACGGGGATGTAATGTTCTTCACAGCATAGGGAAGCGAAAATTAAATACAAATAAGCAACTGCTTATATCACTAATAACAAAAGCTCATATATATATATATATATATATATATATATATATATATATATATATATATATATATATACAATTGCTGTCTTTCTTTTTGCTGCACTGTATATATATATATATATATATATATATATATATATATATATACAGTGAAGCAAAAAGAAAGACAGCAATTGTAATTTTTTCAAAAACTGCAAATTTATGCTAAAGTTAATGTAACCGTTTAAACAAGCTATACTTAATTTGATTCGCCTTTTATTACTCTATAATTTTACTTGCTCATATTTGAATTTTAATTGAAATATTCTAGTGTTCACGACAATTTAAAAAAATAACTTCAAATTGATGAGGCAAAAAGAAAGTCCACAGCAACAAATTCGCTTAAAACCAGCTTAAATTACCGCCCCTAAATCAGTTTAAAATATCCTCAACAGGCAACAAAGCATCTACAATCGTAATTGTTCTTATTCCAGATTATACAACGTAACATTTAGTATCATATGCCACGACTTTCTCTTAATGATCGTTAGGAGCTCGTTAATTTCTGGTTTATCCAATCGAGAAATCGGCTGCAGATTGAAACATAATGAGAAAACGGTACGAAAAACTGTGCAGAATCACCAAAACACCGGCAGTGTTCTTGATACCCCTAAATCTGGTCGTACTAGAGTTACTTCTAACAGGGAAGACAATGCTATCAATATCCGCAGCCTAAGACACAGATTTGAAACGGCTCCCCAAAATCCAACAGCAGTGCAATCTTGTAAAAAAAGTGCCCACTTCCTGCTGTCTAGAACAAATTAAAGGAATTTAATTTGCGAGCAAGACGCAAGCCAATGATTTCTGTAAAGAACAGAAAGCGCCATCAGGACTTCGTCAGATTCAATGAAGATCATGACTCTTCATATTTGTCAACAGAACTTTTTAGCGACGAAAGCAAGTTCAATAGGCTAGGCAGTGATGGTGGGCAGTATGTCATTCAGAGGAAAGACGAAGAATTTAATCCTAGGTGCCCAGTTTTAACGCTTAAATTAAATTAAATAGCTTAAATTTGCAGTTTTTGAAAAGTTTTTGAAATTACTTTCTGTTTGCAGCCTGTATATATATATATATATATATATATATATATATATATATATATATATATATATATATATATAATTATTTACTATAATAATTAATTATTAAATATCTACAGACAGTAGTGTTTCATCCTTTCGGGAATCATCAGTGCAGGGTGTCACGATTAACAGTGATCGGTAGATTCGAAGCCGGCAACAGAGGCCATCTCTGACTCCATTAGGAAGCGCTTAATCCATTCGGCCACCGTTTATCGCGAGAAATACGATTGAAATTTAAACATTTATTTAAAAAAATGTTTTTAACGCCTGTCAGAGGAATCGAATCATTATATGATATATATATATATATATATATATATATATATATATATATATATATATATATATTTATTTTTTTTTTCTCCAGAAAATTTAGATGAGATAAATCATTGGTACCGTCGGTTTCGAACCTGATAATAGGGAAACATTTTAGGTCTCCATATCAAGCTCTCTTCAACCGATACTTATCTGTTTATATATATGAAAATATATTATGATAATGTTAAGCTCCAGAAGGGCGTCCACCTTGCAACCTAGGAATCAAGATAAGTTTCGATAATCAATAATCGAAATAATAATAAAAGAAGGAACAGGCGATTTTAATCAAAATTAACACCTTATACAGCCTAACATCACAAGTGTGTTTGAGAAGTTTTATTACCACACAAACTGAGATACCCGATCCATAAAACCAACAGTAAGTTCTTTTATATGATAGGGGCGTGTTCGAAATAAAAGTTTAAAGCATAATCGATATATAATACTTGACTTTTTCATTTTACACTTAAATTCCAGCTATTGTCACCGCATAGGCAGTAAGGCCAGGCATATAAAATCAACAGTAGGCTCTTTGATTAGACAGGAGGACGTTTGAAATTAACGTTTCTGTTTAGAGCACAATTGAAGCATGATATTTGATTTTTGCATTTTAAACTTTAAAGCCATTATATATATATATATATATATATATATATATATATATATAAATAATTTTACAAAATAAAGAGTAAGTTCTCTACAGTGCAATATAGACTACAATGTACCGTGGACAAAGTTACTGCGGAAGGACATATGATGCTTCCTTCAGAGGCACTTAGATGGGTCCTCAACTAGAGTAGGCAATGAATCGATTTGATTGAAACAATGGGCGATTTCACCGATTTCGATTGCAATAAAAATATGGGTGTGTGAAATTCGTGGTCATCATTTAATCCTGGTCGACATCGGGTCTCCCTGCTGATGTATAAATATGTGTATGTGTATTGGGTAAAGGTCTGCATCAAAATATGATATCGCGTGTAATAAGATAAAAGAAACAAGTATATAAATCTATAAATCTGCGAATCTACTTCCATGTCGCGTCTGATTCTCCTTTTATCCCTCGTGCTCCAAGTGCGTGTCGCCCTTGCGCAACCTGCTTTTTTTTTACTTGGTTATATTTTCGTGTTTAAATCATGAGTATATATTTTTGAAAAGAAAAAAATATGTGCATATACGTATACAAATAAACCGATCAATAAATGTATGAATAAGTGAAAAAACAGTTAAATAACAAACGTATACAATTTAATATACAACATATGTATATATTAGAAATATCAGTAACATTTCTGCATATGTAAGTTAAAAGAAACAAATAAAATTCGATCATAATGTACTTTAAATGCACATCAGAAGAACGTTGGCGCGTATTATATGAAAGTGAAGAAGATATATATATATATATATATATATATATATATATATATATATATATATATATATATATATATATATACTAGTAAAAGTACCCGTCGTTGACTGGGTTCAAAAACAGCCTACAGAAAATGGACTCTGATTTATGAAAGTATGATAGGTTATGAAAAGGAAGGGTTGTAAAGAGATAGCTTCGAATTTGGGGGTATCAAAACCAAAGCAAAATATGATGAAAGTAAAAATAAAATAGATAGACCCCATAATTTATTATACCATACCTGTTCACACTGAAACACTTATCACAATATTCTGTGGATCTATATTAAAAAACCTTGTTAAACTTTGTGACATACGTCCATTCTATAGAGGTCAGGCGCGAACGAACACCCCATAATTTTTATTATAGCATATTTCTTTAAACTGCAGCATAATTATCAAAGTATACTTACGCAGATAGATATGAAAAGTCTTTATTAAAGTTTGTGCCTATTTCCATTCTATGGAGGCCAGGCGCGAACGCAAACCCCACAATTTTATTATACCATCCCTATTTAAGTAAAAACGTACTTATCAAATTATTATTATGTACATCTATATCAAAAACACTTGTAAACGTTTTTTTTTAATTTTTAAATTTTTTATTTCCATACTTTGTGGACAATGCGCGAACGCAGACCACACAATTTTAATGAACCACCGTGTTGCCAGATCAAACATACCCATTCCTGTGTCTCGATACATCTTCTATCATTATATGCAATCAGTTTTAAAAAATAGTCAACCATATAGGAACCTATTCGTAACCACACACACACACACACACACACACACACACACACACACACACACACACACACACACACACACACACACACACACACACACACCATCGGCGGTCACTCGTGTCCGAGTAAGACTGTCCTCCCTTGTGGCTTCTGTGGGTCCTCAGGTGAGCATAGAGCCCAATCCTAGACCCAATTTGTCTTGTGCAATTTGGGCAGATAAAGGTAGTGGTGGTGGGGTGGGGTTGGGTGTGTCTGATTGATAATCTGTCCTTTCTGTGCTTGCGTTTATCCTCAGCAGCTTGATTTAGGTCACTACTATAAAGCGCAGCACCTTCGTGGACAGCGCTCCTCCATGCCAACCTGCTCCCAGCCACGTCCTCCCATGTCTCAAGGTCCATGTGCAACCGCTTTAGATTTGCTTTGATGTTGTCCTTATACCTCATCTTTTGGCCACCCTGGGCACGCTTTCCCTCAACAAGATGAGAGTAGAAAATCTATTTAGGGAGGCGGAGATCCGGCATTCGGACAACATGACCAGTCCATCTGAGCTGGCGTTGAGCAACAGTAGCGGTGATAGTGGGAATATCAGCCTCACTCAGGACGCTATTGTTGGTGCGTCGGTCCTTCCAACTAATTCTGAGGATTTTTCGGAGGCATCTTTGGTGGTACGTCTCCAGGGTTTTTACGTGCCTCCTGTATGTGGTCCAGGTCTCCGATCCATAGAGAAGAGTGGGCAGCAAGACAGCTTTATATACCATGATTTTTGTCTTTGCCAGAAGGTCACGGTTCTCAAATACTCTCTTCCTTAGCCTTGAGAAAGCCCCACTGGCACAGCTGAGACGGTGTTGTATTTCATCATCTATGTTGGCTTTTGATGATAGGATGCTGCCTAGGTATGGGAGGTGGTCCACATTTTCCAGTCTAGCGTTGTCGATGGAGATGTTTGGAGGTGAGACTGGAGTACTGTTTGGTGGTGATTGATGGAGGATTGTTTTTTTTTTAATATTAATTGTTAGTCCTAGTTGTTTGTACGCCCTCGTGAAGGCAACCAGTGTACACTGTAGGTCCTCTTCTGAGAGGGCCACAAGGGCGTTATCGTCTGCATACTGTAGCTCCATAATGGATATGGTGTTCGTTCGACCTTTGGCCCTAAATCTGTTGATGTTAAAAAGTCGCCCGTCAGTTCTGTACATAATCCAAACTCCATGGGGAAGATGTTTGTCCGTGAGATGGAGGATAGCAGTAATGAAGATGGAGAACAGGGTTGGGGCAATGACACATCCCTGTTTCACTCCCGTGTCTACTGACGACTGTAGCTGACATATTGTCATGTAGCAGTCTCAGTACCCGAATATACCTCTCTGGGCATCCAAACCTTGCAAGAACCAGCCAAAGGGCTTGACGGTTCACAGAGTCAAAGGCTTTAGTAAGGTCTATAAAAGCCATGTATAATGGTACATTTTGCTCCTGGCACTTTTCTTGGAGTTGACGAGCAGTGAAGATCATGTCCATCGTGCCTCTATTTGGTCGAAAGCCACTTTGGGACTCGGGAAGGATGGTTTCTGCAAGGGGTGTAAGCCTGTTGGCCAAAACCCGAGCTAGAGCTTTCCCTGTGGTAGAGAGGAGAGAAATGCCCCGGTAGTTCCCACAGTTTGCCTTGTCTCCCTTCTTAAAGATGGAGACAACTAGGGCATCTCTAAGTTGTGTAGGGATTTTCTCTTGTTCCCATATTTTGAGCAGCAGGGCATGGATGTGTCTGAGAAGATCAGGCCCGCCTTTCTTCAGGATTTCTGCTGGGATGCCGTCAGAACCAGCCACCTTATTGTTTTTCATCTTCCTAATTGCATCCCGCACCTCTTCCAGACTGGGTGGTTCTCCCATGCTCTCAATTATGGGCTGTTGGGGGAGTTTTTCAAGGGCCTCCATCTCTGAAGTGGTGTCCCTGTTCAGAAGATCCTCGTAATGCTCTTTCCATCTATTTGTTATTTCTCCCTTTCCTTTCAGAAGCGTGAGCCCATCCTTAGACCGAAAGGGGGGGGGGGTCAGAGAACGGTAGCTGGGGTCGTATACCACTTTTGTGGCTTCAAAGAATCGTCTGGTGTCCCCAGAGTCAGCAAACTGCTGGATCTCCTGAGCCTTCTTTATCCACCAGAGGTTCTTCAGTTTCCTGACTGTCGATTGGACAGCCGCTTTAGCCTTGGCATGGGCAGCTCTTTTAACCTTGCAATTGATGTTATTCTGCCAGGTGATAAAAGTTTGCCTCTTGATGTCTATAAGCTGTTGGATTTCGGTATCGTTTTCATCGTACCAATCCTGATGTTTCCGCTTTTTCTGCCCTAGGATGCTTATACTGGAGTCCATGATGGCAGAGGACAGCTTGTCCCAGTGCTCTTCAGCGTCATGCGGATATTGCTTGGGCAGGTCCGCGCTAAGAGCCGCCTGGAGGTGTTGTTGGTAGGTGATATCGCCCAGCTGCTCGATGTTGAGCTTTGGTCGGCTCTGTCTTTTTTGCATCCTTTGCTTCCGCATTAAATGGATAGACATGATGGAGCGAATGAGACGGTGGTCGGTCCAACAATTGTCTGTACTGGTCATTGCCCTGGTGTTTAGCACATCACAGCGGTCTTTGGCACGGACAATGACATAGTCAATGAGGTGCCTGATTTTACTTCGAGGGTGCATCCATGATGTTTTAAATGCGTTTTTTTGTCGGAAAAGTGTGTTCGTGATGATCAGGTTATGTTCTGAGCACTTTGCATTTTTTTTAATTTTTAAATTTTTTATTTCCATACTTGGGGGACCAGGCGCGAACGCAGACCCCGCAATTTTAATGAACCACCTTTCTTCCAGATCAAACATACCCATTCCTGTGTCTTGATACATCTATAATTATATGTAATGAGTTTTTTAAAATAGTCAACTATATAGGAGCCTATTCGTGACCACACACACACACACACACACACACACACACACACACACACACACACACACACACACATACACACACACACACATTCTGCTTTAAGATCAAATAGTTAATAAAACATGTTAAAAAACACTTTGAAAAGAGTTAAAAAAATTTTTAATCTGAAAAGGAAGCACTTAATAAGTGGATCGTCCTTAATCCGCGGAGTTTCGAAGAAATACTATCCTTCTCATTAGAAGCTAGGAATTAGCAAAATGCGGGATCGGATTTTGCATGCAAAAGTATTTGATGAAACTGCAAGTAAGTCAAAGATCTTACTTGATAACAAAAAGTGAAGCAGAGGGAATATGGTGAAGAAAAAGGTGATTTCACGTGAATGGATAGTCTGGTGAAAGAAAAAGCATCCAATGAGGGTAAAATCCAAAAATGTAAGTCCAAGAAAGTTAATTTAATTTTCCATTCGCACAAGTAAAATCAAAGGAAATCGCGTGATTGGAAGATGGTCCAAAATAATCCAAGAAGCCGAAATCCGTGGAGTAATTTACAAATATGTACAAAGAAAATGGGGACAAATTCCAATAATATCATTAAAAGAAAAATAAGATATACTTTCTACACGGCTGCCGAGAACAAAGTATATATATATATATATATATATATATATATATATATATATATATATATATATATATAATAAAAAAAAATACAATTAAATTTACCAAAATGATCCAAGATGGTAAAACTAAAGTATATTGTAAATGTCTCGGTACGTCTTCTATCATTATATGTAATCAGTTTTCTATAATAGTCAACCATATAGGAGCCTATTCGTGACCACACACACACACACACACACACACACACACACACACACACACACACACACACACACACACACACACACACACAAACAGACGTTCAGCTTTATATTATATATATATATTTATATATATATTTATATATATATACATATATATATATCTGAAATTGGTATATTTAGGCAGCATTTTTTCATTCAAGCAAATATCAAATGCAACGGACATATTTTGCTTTGTGATTCTTTTTCTTATTTTTTCGAGTTTTCGATATCTTTAATATAATATATAATATAATATATTTTGCTTTTTACTTTTGAATTTCCATTTTTGTTTCTTTCTCACTTTTACTTCCTCAACACCTGAAGATGATTCGTAGACGAATCGGAAGCGCTCATGACAGTGACAATTATGGACCCTTCATCAACATTTTCGATTTTGATATAAAAAGATCACACGGAAAATCGAAAAAATAAAAAAAAGAATCATAAAGCAAAATATATCCGTTGCATTTAATGTTTGCTTGAATATATATATATATATATATATATATATATATATATATATATATATATATATATATATATATATATATATATAACTACACTGCGTATCAAATTATTAACGAGTTTACATTTTTTTTAAATATTTAAGGAACGAGTGAATAATAATCCATGAAACTTTGAGAAAGTGATTACAATACTATTCAGCTACTCCAGTCAGAAAATAAAATATTTAAAGCAGTATTAGCGAAACTATGGCAAAAGACAGGAATATCTGTTTATTTCAGTGTGTCAAGTTGAGAAAAACACAATATACCCATAACTTTTTTATTGAAATAATTTCCAAACATTAAATGAACTAGAAAAAATGCTTAGAACACAATAACTACATAGCAATTTCTATGTTGACATAATTAGTAGGGGATATGCGATCCTTTTTTATAAATAACTTGGAAAAGACGCTGGTCCACAGAATTATTCAAATTTGTGTTTTCGTCAACACGTATCCCTCACGTTACTTCTTGGAGAGCATCCCACAACTCATCTTTGCTCTTAAATTGGCGTCAACTTGCATAGAGATGTCGCTTCATGATTTTCTTTTATTTTACATGGAGGGCACCACATATCAAGGCCCGGAAGCCACTCGAGGATAAGGGTTATTGCGTGTACAGTAATCAATGGGATAGTGTCGTTGTAATCGTTAGTATTGGAGATTTGATAAAGTGTCTTACTTATTAAGGGGGCGGTTCATCAGGAATGTGTTTATGTTGGACTTGAAGACGTCCAAGTTGTAGTCAGGTGGGAAGCAGGAAAACCAAAGGGAGTTCCACAGGCGTGCAGTTCTAAGAAAAAAACTTTGTTCATGGAATCTACGTTTTGATTTAGGCATAGATAAAGAGTGGGAAAATTATTGACAGTGGTTTCAGCTAGACGGGTGTTTATCGTGAAAGATTGGCGAGAGGGGGACCAGAGATTGGAGCTCAGACGAGCACTTGCCATGGAAATAACGATCAAACAAAGACAGGCTCGCAACGTCTCTCCTGTGGGAGAGAGGTTGAAGGGAAGAGAAAAGAGCATCACCCACTATGCCACGAAGCCTATTTTGTACTCTGCCAAGGCAGGATAGACTGTTTTTAGCAGCTCCTGTCCAGATGTGGCAGCAGTACTCCATCCTAAGACGTACTTGGTTTTTATATAGATAGAGAATTGCATGAGGAGTGGAGCGGTAGAAGGATCCTACCATTTTTCCAGCGACCTTGGCAACTGACTTGATGTACATGTTCCATTTCAGGTCAGGAGTAAAGGTCGAACCTAGAAGCTTGTCAAAACATGGTCCTCCCCAAGACGAGAGCCATCCATTTCAATAGGTACCAGATGGGGATCAGAGCGTTGATGATATAAAGATAGAAGCTTGGTTTTAAATGCACTAAAAGTAATCAGTCACCTCTTCCCTCACTGTACCACGCGCTCAAGATCAGAGGAGAGAGAATCAGAGAGAACTTTGTCATTTACGGCCTTTGATGTGTTGCCATAGATGGTCGCGTCAGCAGCATAGATGTCAACGAATGATTTAAGTTTGTGTTTTGGGAGATCATTGATGTATATAAGGAAGAAGCTGGACCCAGGATTGACTCTTGAGGGACTCCAGCATTAATATTGAGGGCCTCTGATGAGCCTATCAGAGAGAAATGATTTAATAATTGAGAAAACATTTTCAGTTATACCGTAGCTGGAAATCTTGTGAAGTAGGCCTTTATGCCATACCTTATCGAAGGCCTTTGATATGTCAAGAGCAATTGCCCTAGAAAAGAAGCCTTTGTCAAGAGATTCACTAAACAGTATTTGTCGCATACTCAAACCCAAGGTTCTCAATTAGGTTCAAATCTGGTGAATTCGCAGGCCACTTCATCTTCCGTAGCCCAAAACCCCCCAGTTGTTGCAATTTTTTGAGACATTCTTCAATCCGCATTGGTCAAAGACTTCTCAACTTGTCTGGACAGGGTTCTTACAACTTAATGTTTAATTTAAAGTAGAGAACGGCGTGAAACAATTCTAGATTTACCTTTATCAGCTCTCTTACGTACTTTTGTATGGTCCTTGACAAAGTCCTTCACAGTTTGATGGTACCTTCCTATCATTTTCGATATTTCGATGGTAGTTTTACCTTTGCTAGCTGTTCTGTAATAGTACGCTTTTCAGAACTAATCAAACCACCTTTACGATCCATTTTATTGACGAAACAATCTGCCTTGTTAATAATTTGACACACCTTAAATGCCGTGGATTCAGCAATTACAATGGCAAGTTGTTTACATTGCGCGGAACAGTACGAAAATTTCACAGTACGCGCAGCTCAGCATTGCCAACGTTTCCGAAGCTTTTGATACGAAACTACAGGTTTCTGAAACTGGTAAAAAATGTTATCTCGTTAATAATTTGACATGCAGTGTATATTGGTTTTCTACCACAGCCCATTTCCAGCTGTTCACCATAGGGCCTAATAAACTCTCCCTGTCCCTCTTATATATATATATATATATATATATATATATATATATATATATATATACGAGGGCGTACAATAAGTAATGCCCCTGACCCACTTCCCGTTGTCTGATCTAGCTGAAATCTTGCATGTACAATGATTTATATCTCTACGGGTTATGTGGCAAATTACAGCTCTGAACTAATTGTGGTTTCTGTTTTACAGGTGTTTGAACTGAGTCAGGTGTGAAATGGAGCCTGTTGAATGTCGAGCAGTGATTCGGTAGGTGTATCAGAATTTTTGTAGGAATTTTTAACACCCCTAACACGAAACTGTAAATAAAATATAAAAAAACTCGTAATTTCTCTTTTAAAAGTGGGTTGTTTATTTTCTTTATGGATTATACTTCCAAAATAAACTATTAAAGTTGTATAAAAAGTAATAGAAATATTTTTAAAAAATAGTAATGAAATTAATTGAATGTTACGAGTTCAGTATTTTTCAATTTTTAAACTTTAAAAATCTATCAAAATTTTTCTATTGATTCTATTTTTACGATATTTTCAGGGTCAATGTGAAATTTTATGCTCTTTCCAACAAACCAAATATAATAATGTAGACAAACGTTTTTTAATTCATGCCCCTCCCCCATTTTGAAATGTCTATTAAAAAGTAAATAATTAATTTACTCACCAAAGTTTTATATATCACAAATTGAAGATAAAAGATCAATAAATAATATATTCAAATTTAAAACAAAAAAGTAGTGTTTTTTAGAAATTTATCTGTAAAGTCCGAAGTTTAAAACCCTTTTTTTTTAAAACCGCGTTGTTTGTTTGTTTATTTTTTAAATGAAACCTTGGTCCTTGCTCCTTTAATTGAAAAAGAAATTAGGGGTTGAATTACATTTTTCGAGTAGTTATAAGCTTGGAAAGACAGGGAGGTGGAATTATTCAATATTTTTCACGGACACACCTAGTGATTCGGTTTGTGTATTTGAAAGGACGCACATCACAGGAGACTTTTGATGAAATGAAACTTATGGTGATAATGCCCCATCATATGACCTTGTAAAACGCTGGCACCCTGATTCCAAACATGACCGGAAGTCTGTGGAAATAGCTCCCAGATCTGGTCGGCCCCCTTCTGCCATTGATGTGGCATCTGTCCGTCAAGTTGAGGCTGCTATTTTGGAAGATCGGCGCATTATTATTCACCAAATAGCTTAAGATATCAAGATTAGTACAGGGTCTGTGGAAACTATCATTCATGAACATTTGCATATGCATAAGGTGTCTGCCAGATGGATTCTCAGGTTGCTCACACCATTCCAGAAGCGAGAACGCGTCGAGTGCTCGAGGACGAATTTGGAGATATGCCAAGAAGATGGGTCAAAGTTTTTCAAAAAACTGATTACACAGGATGAAAGCTGGGTCCATCATTATGATCCAGAGACCAAAGCTCAGTCTCACCACCTCCAACGAAGGCAAGGGTGCAGCGCTCCGCTGACAAGGTCATACTTACAGTCTTCTGGGACCAGGACGGAGTAGTGATGACAGATTTCCTGGCAAAGGGTACTACAATTACAGGAGCCTATTATGCTTCACTTTTGAGGAAATTAAGGGAAGCTATCGAAGTCAAGATGCGGGGCAAGATCGGCAAAGGTACCCTCCTCCGGTCCACAACTCGCATGTCGCCAGATCAGAAGCACGGGTGTGTGGTTATGAAATCCTTCCCCATCCTCCCTACTCTCCTGACCTTGCACCCTCTGACTTTCACCTTCTTCCAGCCATGAAGTTGTTTTTGAAAGGAAAGCGTTTCCCAAATGATGCAGCCTTGATTTCTGAAGTCACGTCTTGGTTGGAGGACCAACCTGGGGTCTTCGACAAAAACGGTCTCCACAGCTGCATCAAACGATGGAAGAAATGCATGGTTCCTATGTAGAGAAAGGCTAATAACTGTGCCAAGTTTCGTTGCTCTACTCCTATGGGAAGTAGGTCATGGGCATTGTTTATTTAAATAGACATTCGGACAGATTAGTTGCGGGCACCGCTTCCGTGGTCAAGGGGTAGAACTGCCGACTATCATCACGACGGTTCTAGGTTCGATCCTCGGATTGGGATAGGTGCTAGTCTAGCGGCACTGATGAGTTGTGATACAACGAAACAGGACTGTATGTCGATGACTAAAATATATTTTATAAAGCCTCCCTCTTTGGGTTGAGCACTATCGTAAATAATCTCACTCGCTACTTAATTTGGCTGAAAAAATGCGAAGCTCGCGGTTTGTTTACAAACAAACGTTTGAGCACTTTACGAGTGGCGGACGGATGTTTATTTAAATAGACATTCGGACAGATTAGTTGCGGGCACCGCTTCCGTGGTCAAGGGGTAGAACCGCCGACTGTCATCACGACGGTTCCAGGTTCGATCCTCGGCTTGGGATAGGTGCTAGTCTAGCGGCACTGATAAGTTGTGATACAACGTAACAGGACTGTATGTCGATGACTAAAATGTATTTTATATATATATATATATATATATATATATATATATATATATATATATACTTAAACTTACACATGTATAAACATATACAATGATTAAGAATACTTGTAGCCTACCCAAACCAAAAATATTTTTGATTAAATTAATAAAATCTCACAACTATTACAAAAATCATCCATGTCCATCAAAAACAGCCCTCCCCATACAAAAAAGAAAAAAAAAGTCTCAATATATGTATAACAGCATAAACCTTAACGTCCATCGCCTCCCCTCTCCACTGACCTCTAGCGCAGTCTCTTAAACCCACTCCTACTCAGCTGTTTATTTTTACTTCTTTCTTTCTGTCACTTGACTCTTTAAATCCTAATTATTTTTTTATTCTCCTATATCCACTTTATTCTCTTACTTTTTGATGTTCCATAATAAAGGATGCCCTCCTGCGGGCAATGATGATGAATGTAATTAGTCCATAACATTTTTTGCCTCAGGCTTGTATCCGCATTTAAGTGAGCGGAGATAACAAATAGAATAGAACCCTGCCTTATAGTTCATTTGGCACGGAGCGAGACACCACGCGTCTGCTTTGCTCGACACGAAATGGAAATCTGTTTGAAGAAACACAATATTCCCGCCAATTCCTGAATCCTCCGCAGCAACTGAAACAATGCAATTTCATTGGTCAAAATAATCGCGTGATTGGAACAATCTAGCAGTTATCGCCCTTGCATTCTGAAATTTCTAACAAAATATAGGAGTGTGAAAATATGCGTTGATCACCATTCAGTCCCAGCCAATGTCGGGTCTCCCTGCTAGTATGTATATATATATATATATATATATATTACTGCAGAAAACTGACTTTGTAAAATCATTTTAAACTTTTTCTTCAGACAGTTTTTAATAAAAGAAAGCCACAGACGCATAAAGCTCCTACAAACGTATTAATATATGCATCACATTACGTATATGCATATAACGAAATGCAAAAACATTAATAAAAACAAATATACGTATATACGTAGCTTTGCACATATATATATATATATATATATATATATATATATATATATATATATGAACATGTAAATGGAGTCTAAACAAAATACTAAAATAAGAAAGAAAAAAAAAAAAGTAATATTTTATTGAACTTTTTTTTTTCAATCGATCCGTGCTTATTTATTATTGGACCGGCCTCACGCGAGAACAAACGCCCGTCGACGTAGAGTTGGGAGACGCGAAGCGTAACCAGAGATCACACATCATTCGTAGAAATTATTACAGATAAAATGAAAAAAGGACAAATAAATTATTATTTATTCGATATATATTTTAAACAAGAAAAAGAAATTTATAAAACGTCTATAAAAATTATTTTGATTGAACTTTGTAAAAAAAACAAACAAAAAAAAAACAACGACCATCACCACCGAAAATAACCTTATTTCCACCTTTCTTTCATTGGACAAATATACTAGAGATGTACTTCATGAATTATCAACGGACTATATGTATATATATGCACACACATACGTATATATATATATATATATATATATATATATACACTCCTATAAATTCGTTTTTTCTGTATCGATATTCATATTAAAAACCCACTTTTCTATTTATTTAAAAAAATACAACTTTCTTATATATGAGTCGTGGAATTGCATTCACAAGCAAAAGGTCTAGCTAATTTGCATATTATTTTAAACATTCATTTTAAATAATTCCCATTAAGCTTTTTCGGTTTTCTTATGGGATGATCATCTTTAGTTAACTCTTACGTGTAATCATATTCATGTATATATTCTACATGACTTAGTATTTGCTTAAAAGGTTTATAGTAGGCACAAACCTCTTTCCATATATATTCATGTATGCATATGTATTAAAACAAAACCTTTGCCTACCAAAGGTATTCGAAGCCATACGAAACTTAATATTTGGATTTTAGCCGGGGAAAATCAGTGCAAAAATGTGATAATTAAAAAAAAAAAAAAAGAAGGAATTTGCCAGGTAAAGGTCGAACGACGACATTACGAATATGCATGCGTAAAGTAATAGCTATTGGTTCATGTTTTAATTTTTAGCCGTGCAGCAAACATATCTTCATAGATCAGTCATTAACGCCAGCGGAAAGAAAAAAGACTGCGTAAACATGAAGCACATGTGTCCATATGTAAAAAGAAAAAAAAATATTTATATAAAAATATTATAATACCTTTCAACAAGGATTAGTGTATCATAGTGTGTGTACATATGTATGGAGCGTCTAGTGTGTGTGTGCGTATATATATATATATATATATATATATATATATATATATATATATATATACACACGTTTGGGAGAACTCAATGTGATGGCGATCATCTGGGAAGATGCAGCAAGCATCATATACACACGGGTACGTATATAGCCATGTCTATATGTTACCTGACCGTATCGTCTAGTGTCTCTTTTGTGCTTGTATAATATACAAGGTGCCTTCAATACGTTTCCAGACTTTTCTCATAGGCACTTTTAGTGATAGTACACACATGAAACTCTAGTCTCCTTCGAATTAATCTCCTTCGACTGCAATGCACTTGTACCGTCCCAAAAACTCCTGGAAGGCTCCATAGAAGTCCTCTTGAGTGTAAACGTGAGGCCGATGAGTTTAAAAGAAGTACTTTCAGGTAATGTATCTTTAGCTATTGTATCGGTGGTTGAGAAGGTTTCTTGAATTTATTGAAGGAAAAGCCTAATCTTGGCAGCATTGAATGTGACCATTTATTTATGTCCCCATTGGAGGTCTTTCTCTAGTGTTTCTGCCATTTCCTTATCGTGTCTATTGTACAGCGTAACTTCGTTTCTATGTTAGTTATATTATGTCACGTATCCAGGTCAGTCATAATTGTTATTACGTCACGTATCCAGGTCAGTCATAATTGTTATTACGTCACGTATCCAGGTCAGTCATAATTGTTATTACGTAACGTATTCAGGTCAGTCATAATTGTTATTACGTCACGTATCCAGGTCAGTCATAATTGTTATTACGTCACGTATCCAGGTCAGTCATAATTGTTATTACGTCACGTATCCAGGTCAGTCATAATTGTTATTACGTAACGTATTCAGGTCAGTCATAATTGTTATTACGTCACGTATCCAGGTCAGTCATAATTGTTATTACGTCACGTATCCAGGTCAGTCATAATTGTTATTACGTCACGTAACCAAGTCAGTCATAATTGTTATTACGTCACGTATCCAGGTCAGTCATAATTGTTATTACGTCACGTATCCAGGTCAGTCATAATTGTTATTACGTCACGTAACCAAGTCAGTCATAATTGTTATTGTTAACTACCTTAACTTTTGTTTATGCAAAAATTCCATCTGGCCTTAATTTAATTCTAGTTTTATTTTATTATCGCAGAACTACTTCAATAGCATTAGTCTGCCATTGAAAATATCAAGGGCAATAACATTGTAACATACAGCGGCGGTTTGTTTCCTCGTTCCATCGGGTAATCTGACGCTACCCGGGAGTCACAAAACTTTCATCATTTCTTTGCTGTTACATTTAAAGTTTCTTCATTTTTTTACTTGCGTTTCTTCTTTTTTTTTTTAGTTGTGTTTTTTCATTTTTTTAGTTGACTTTCTTCGTTTCTTTTTTGTTGTTCCATTTTAAATGTTTCGCTGATTTTTGGCTGATGGTTCATCTATTATTTAACCAATTCGAGCATAATAGACTTGGAGTCTTCCATGTTATAAAAAGTTGTTTATAATACAGCTTTATAAATTTCAGTTTTACGCTCCATTAAGCGAAGCCCACTTTTTGTTCTATTAGGATAAAAATAAAGTCTAAACATCGGACTAACACACGGCCATACTCACACATATATATTATAAATACACACACATATATCTATACTATATTTATCTAAGTCTGTCTATTCGTACATCTCTCCGTTCCACTTTTCCCTGGAAACTACTGGTCCATTCTGGCTGAGATTTTGCATGGATCTTTGTTATGATAACGTGCAATAGACTAAATATTATCACATCCATTCGATACACAATTAGGAGTTAATAGGGATTAGTCACCATGATACAACATTTATTTTAGAAACGGGCTATAACGCTTGACTGTTTTTAACATGCTAAAAGTCTGATATATATATATATATATATATATATATATATATATATATATATATATATATATATATATATATATATATATAACTAGCTGTACCCTGGCACGCGTTGCTGTGGCTCAATTTGGTGTAATGGAAGAATGCCCATCATCGCGGTTGTAGCACCCCGAAATCTACCAAGAGATTAGGTTGTTATTTACGAAAGTGAGACGGCCGTTTTCACCCCCCCCCATAAAAAAAAGAAGAAGAAAAATTAAGAGTGTCGCCTCTAAGGAAAATCCTGAAAAAAGGGTGAAAAATAAATAAACCATGAAAATAGAGAGAAAGGCACCGAACAAAGCGAAATGTAACGGAAATGATTGATGATATGTTTAAATCAGGCTGTTTTAGAAAGGAAGAAACGATGTTAAACTTGCCGAAGGAAGAGGAAAGCTGGAAAGAGAGAAGAAATAAATTAAAAAAATAGAAAGATCGTGTAAACTGAAACAGAGGAAAGAAAGAAAGAAAAAAATAAATAAAAATTAAAAAGAAACGATCTTAAACTTGCCGAAAGAAGCTTAAAAACGGAAAGAGAGAAGAAATAAATTTAAATAATGGAAAGATGGGGAAAATGAAAAACAGAGAAAAGTTACATAACCCCCCCCAAGAAAATGAAATATAAAAATACAAAGAAACGATGTTAAAATTGCCGAAGGACACGAAATAAAACGGAATTGAAATATTGCAATGTTTATTTTAATGAAAGAAAATGTAAAGTTTTCTGGTTTGTGTTTGTTTTTATTTTTACCCAACGTAAAAGTAAGCGTGGTGCGTTTCACCTAAATTGTAGTCCAGTTTTTATTAAAACCTTAACCGGTGTTCGTTCGCAATTGTTTCATGCGAATGGTCACGGACGGTGTAAATGGGTGGCGGTGGATGTATGAATTTATTAGAAAGAGAAGACTTTACTACTTCCACTGATCGTAACCGGTTTTGGCAGTGAACTCTCACCAGATAAAATATAGGAAGCTCAGATCAGCGAGGTAGTGGATAGGTAATATGCCTATAACACACCTCAAATATCGTGATGCAGTTTGTGCATATTACATCTGCATAAAATGTCTGGATTTTCAATCCTATTAAGGTCAAACTCGGAGGGGAAAATGAGTTCATTTTATTTATATAGAGATTTATTAAAATTTATTTTTATTTATGAACGCGTGTGAGACACCATAAGCAGAGGCTAAAGAGTGTCCAGCACAAGTGACCAGAGACTGGTTCATTTTGTGTTGGATTTGAAACCGACAGTATCGATGTTTTTCTGATTTTATATACGTCTATAGAAGACTGACTTGGATGTCATTCGAAGCAGAGATCATGTTTTTTTTTGTAATCGACGTCCATTTCCTTTGCCACTCACCCCTAAGCATTTTGAATTTGGTTCAGATCGAACGAACACGCTTGGTTATCAGCAGAATCCTTTGCCTTGTTGGACATTACAGAGTTTCGCGTTAATATTCGTTCCAATCTCATCAGCCTTGGTTTGATGGAACATCTACTGGCAGATCCGTTGTCAGTAACGTTGAAAGACATCAGAGCTGTTTCTTTATATTTTACTCATTAGAATGTAACGTTACGTAACACCAGCAAGACTTTTGTAACCGCATTCCGTTTTTGCTATTAGATTATAGGTTAAAGATTAAGCTGGTGTGTACCGGAAGTTGTGCCATGCAAGGCAGTATATAATGAAAAGGGAAGTAGATTTATAATTTACAAATTTAGCGATTTTTTAAAATCCTTTTTATAAATCCTTTTTTTTTCTTGGAAATATAAAAATCTCTCTGGTAATAAGTCCGCTGGGTTGTTAAAAGGACAGTTTTAAGTCTTTTTAAGTGCTACACGCGGTTCACGTGACAATGTTATAAGAAATAAAGTAGCACATACATACATACATACATACATACATACAGACAGACAGACAGACAGACCGACCGATGCAACATCCTCATCATTATTAGAAATAATAGTATAGTTTCGGCTTCAAACAGACAGATAGCAAAACTTCATCATTAATAGAAATTATAGTATAGTTCTGGCTCTAAACAGACAGATACCAAATCTCTATCATTTATTAAAATAATACTATAGTTTCGGATTCAGATAGATACCACATTCTCATCATTATAAGAAATAATATTATAGTTACAGTGTCAGACAGACAGATACCAAATCTTCATTATTATTAGAAATCATAGCATAGTTTCACCTTCAGACAGACAGATACCAAATCTTCATCATAAATAGAAATAATAATATAATTACGGCTTCAGACAGAGAGATACCACATTGTCATCATTAATAGAAATAATAGTATAGCTACGGCTTCAAAGAGACAAATACCAAATTTTGATCTTTATAAGAAATAATAGAATAGTTACGGCTTCAGATAGACGGATACAAATCTTAATCATTAATAGAAATTATATCATAGTTTCGGTTTCACACAGACAGGTATCAAATCTTCATCATTAATACAAATAATAATATAGTTTCGGTTTTAGAGAGACAGATACCAAATCTTAATAATTAATAATAATAATAATAATAATAATAATAATAATAATAATAATAATAATAATAATAATAATAAGCCGACAACAGTACTTGAAAACAAGAATCACAAAATCCTATTGGACACCGACATACAAACTGATAACCCCATCCAAGCAAGAAGACCAAATGTCGTAATAATTAACACGAAAGAAAAATCCTGTCAAATCGTAGACTTTGCTGTTCCAGCTGACCACAAAGGTGAATATCAAAGAAAAAGAGAAACGGAGCAAATACACAGAGCTAGCCAGAGAGCTGAAAGGGATATGGAAGATGAAGAAAATCAAAATAATACCTATAATAGTGGGAGCACTAGGAACAATCCCGAAAAACTTTGAAAAAAAGAATGGGAGAAATTGGAATCAGAGGAATGACTGGAAAAATACAACGGACAACAGCTGAAATATTAAGGAAAATCTTTGAATGTGGAGATTAACACGCACGAACCACAAGCGCAGACCAGACAAACTGCTACAGAGACAAAACATGAAAACATGGAACCTAGAATATTGACGCTGCATACCTATAAGTTCTCTACCCCCCCATCTTCTCAGTACGACATCACTGTCCCCCCCCCAAAAAAAAAAGAGTGAGACCGAATAGCCAAGTAGTCAAGGAGGAAGGAAAGACCGTGAACTAACCAAACCTCAACTGTATAAGTGCGAAGAGAATTGGGACCTTGAGGAGGCTTATTGCCACTCAAATTCCAGTAAAGACCAATGACCTCTGCCACTTAGAAATCAATCGTAAGCAGCTGTTGCGATAATGCAAATTTATTTGCAGATGTTATCGAAAGAGGTAGAGAGTACTGGAAATCAGGGGAGACTTTCACTTAGCTTTTAGGGAACACCACAGACTGTTTTCAATGAGATCTTTGATGACCTGTGTGAAAGCTCTTTGTGAGCCAATAATAATAATAATAATAATAATAATAATAACCGTATAGTTTCAGCTTCAGACAGACGGATAAAAATATCCATTCGTAAAAGATATATGTATTAAAGGTTAACCAGCGCCCTTACCATTAAGCAAAGCAATGGAATATCCAGTAAAGAGCAACCGTGGGCTATTCTATAACACTTTTTTTCATTGCATAATATTAACATGCAACCGACATTTGCAGCCATTTTAATTTGTTTACGATTTTCCCTTCTTGAAGACAAAATAAAATAGAACGTTTACTTCGTGTGATGTGAAATCACACGTTAAAAATATATGAGTTGTCTGTTCAATTCGAGGTTTGCGTTTATAGTCATAGTTGGCACGAAAGCAGCGAATTACGTTTGATTTAAACTTGCTATATCATATACATCTTATAAATAAAATAGAGTCAGTCAACTGATATATCCTTTGACTTGAATAGCTGTAAGGTTTAATGCTGATGAGGGCATCGCTTGCAGCACGATTACAAGTAGCCCGCAAACAATGTCACCAAAATATAAAGAACGCCTCACACTTTAAATTAATATCTTTTAAAGTTTCTTCAAAATAATGAGGGTAGAAATCTCGAATCACTAGAAAGGCAACTTTTCTAACTGTCTACAGACATAAATAACAGAAACATTAAACTGTGTCGGTTTAATAAAGAGGGTGGATGCCAACAAAGCACAAAAAAAAAAGCATGAAAGCGATCAGAACCATTTGTTTTTTAGCGTTCGTAGGAATCCCGAAGCGATGCAGCCGCCAACAAAATACACTTGCTCCGATCCTTTTCAAATGCATTTCTTCATATAACTTCAAATTTGATGTGGAGCAATCATTTTTTCTGTTTAAGTTTTCGTATTGAACTTATTTAAATTTTTTTAAACCTTTTTGGGGTGGGGGGAGGGCGAGGATGCAAGTTTGTGGGTCGCACCTCCTAAATGGTAAAGTTTATTCACCATATTGTCTAGAATATATATTTCAAAATTCATAATGCCCCATTTATTAGTTTAGGACATCCCCCACTCTCTCTCTCTCTACACACACACACATAATACACACACATATATGCATACACACATATATGCATACACACTTGCATACATATATCTGCATAAAGTTTGATGTACTTATTTTCAGTATTTATTTCAACAGTGCTCAATAAATTAGTAGTGCTAGGTAGATATTTTTCAAAACTTTGCTTCCCTTCTCGGTTTAGCATGGGTTTTTATTTATACTCATTTTTCTACTCCTGCGATAATGTTGTTGTAACATAACCGTTAGGGTTAGGGTTAGGGTTAAGGTTAGCGTTACGTCGCAAATGGACAAACAAATAAAAAAAAAACAAATAAATAAAATCCGGGTCGGCATTTTTTCCTTCTTGGCAAAAGCTTATTTTTTTTTATTACCGTTATAATTGTTTCGACTTAAGTTAAAAGTCTCTCGCCGTCGCCCATCTCGCCCGGTGTACACTTCTCCTCTTCGACCCCACGCTAGCCACAGCCAGCCATTTCTCGCCTGCGTCTTTACACTTTCTTCATTTTCTTCGACGCCGATTTTCTTTCGCTCCCGAGCACGTGTTGTATTTTTCTCTCCTTTTTTCTTTCTTGTTTTCACGCACACTTCCTAATTTGAATATGCTGTTTTTGACCACTGCTGCTGCTAACCTCTTCGCATGTTGGCCGTCCATCGCGGCTACTGGTACTTTCCCACGCGCTCATATGCATTATTGTCCTTATTGAACAAAACGAAATATTCTTTTTGCAATTAATTTTGAGAGATATGTTTATGAGATGATTTCTAAACTTTAGAAGGAGGTTGTAAAGAATACATACAGTGCCGCCAAAAAGAAAGTTCGGACTAGTCATTTTTTCAAAAACCGCAAATTTAAGCTAAATTGATTGTAACTGTTTAAACAACCTATACCTCATTTGATTCGTCGTTTATTGCTCTATAATTTAACCTGATCATATTTGACTTTTATTTGAAGTATCCTAGTGTCACGTCGACATAAAAAAATTAACTTAAAATAGAAAAGGCAAAAAGAAACTCCGCACAATTTTTATGAACACCCGTTCTACCAGATCAAACATACCCATTCCTGATCCTCGATACATCTTCTATCATTATATGTAATCAGTTTTTTTAAAATAGTCAACCATATAGGAGCCTATTCGTGATATCACACACACACACACACACACACACACACACACACACACACACACACACACACACACACACACACACACACACACCGACGTTCAGCTATATATATATATATATATATATATATATATATATATATAGACACGTACAATGGCGCCAAAAAAATTCGTCACTTTTTCAAAAACCGCAAATTTAAGCTACATTGAATGTAAGTGTTTAATCAAACTATACATCATTTGATTCGCCTTTTATTCCTTTATAATTTTATATGTTTATATTTGACATATCATTGAAGTATCCTAGTGTTCAAAAAATTAACTTCAAATCGAGAAGCAAAAAGAAACTCCGCCCAATGGAAAATTGTTATTTAAATACAAGTTTAGGACATTAATGCAACACAAATACAACAGGAAAACTATGAACTAGTTAATATTTAGTAGCATAGCCCTTCTGTAAGTCGACAGCCTGCAAATTTTGGCGCATTCTCTTGAATTAGTCTGCAGCAATATTCCGGTGAAAGGGCATCCTACTTCTCTTTAATTTTTATCAAAAGTTCTTCCGGATTAAAAATTTTATCATTACGTAGCTGTTGCTTGATGTAATACCATACGTTTTCGATAGATTTGAGGTCTGGAGATTGTGCAGGCCAATCCACACGCGGAATATCATGCTCTTCAAGGAACCTCTTGATATTGCTAGCTGTGGAGTGAGAACCTTATCCAGCATGAAGATGGGATTATCATCCAAATTTCAATCAAAGTAGGGTAGAAAATGCTCATTCAACATATTAATATAGTTGTTCAAATTAATTCCACCTTGCAAGGGACCTTTAAGCCCTGGACCATTGGCACTATTAACATCCCACACCAAAACTAGACCACCACCACGTTGCAGCGTTAAAACTGTGCACCTAGGATTAAATTTTTCATCTTTCCTTCGACTGATGTACTGCCTACGATCACTGTCTAGCCCATTGAACTTGCTTTCCCGCTAAAAATCACTTTCGACCAATAAGAAGAATACTGATATTCACAGCATCTGACGAAATCTATTTCTATTTGAAAAAAAAAAAAAAAACCAAAAAACAACTCGGCTGAAAGTTGTGACTCTGACTAAATTCGTTTTGTTTTTATTTCAATAATAAAGAAATAAACTTATTTATTTATTTTACAAAGATTTAAAAGAAGTGGCCCACTGGGTTGAAAAAAAATCCCAATCTTTAAGAATTTGCCAAAAATAATCGCGACTTAGTCATTTTTGCGCTGACGGGCTTATTATATCGCTCGTGTAAGAGGAAATATTTAATTAAAATCGGGAGTTTTCTTTAGTAAATATCTTTTTAGGTATGGACTTAAAAATGTATTTGCCAAAGATTTCCTCTCGAAACTTCTGAGTAAATTCGTTTTATTGTTTATTACAAGACTGTTTTATGATATTTTACGCTGTCGGACCCAGTCGATCGTCTGTTTCGAAGTTGCTTTAATCAGCAGCAGCGGCAATTTAGTCGTAAAATGATCGTACATCATTTTTAGTCGTACATATTTAATAAAACCGGCCTCATCTAATGCTTGTTACCGGTCCGTCGGTCAAATTGGCTCTTATTGTTTACGTTTTAAATTTTGACTCTGAAATGGAGTGGGTTGTGTTTTGATCGTATTTTTGCGGTCATAGCATTCAAATTCGATTGGGTGGATCAGAGGAAGATAACAACAAGCCTTTTGTTTAATTCAAAAGCTTCGTCTCATGTTAAAAATGTAGTCATTGGTACTCGAGCTCACGTTCTGGTCAAAATGATGTCGCAGGTCGGATCCAGCCCCCGGTCTGGAGGTTGCCAACTCTTGCATTAGAAAGTAACTATGTTGATGAATGAAGTAAAATCTACCTAATAATGGTTGTTTATTTGTCACGTACACGACTTATTAAGGTATGTTTCTATCGATCTATTTATCTATCTACTAGCTATCTATATATTTATCTATCTAAGCTTATATACAAGTATGTATGTATGTATGTACGTATGTATGTACTCTGTTCTTTATATATTTTGCTGTTCTACTTGCTCATACGTTTCGGGTATATGTGGAGTGGAACATTATGGTCTGTGGTGCTAGAGTAGGAGTAATTGAGTCGTTTGTCTACTTTGGTAGTTCTCTGTCGAGGGATGGCTCTCTTGACACTGAAATCTGCACACGAACTCAAAAGGAATCTTTGGCTTTTGGAAGGTTGGAGAATAGAGTGTGGTCTGATCGTGGCATCACAGACAGGACAGGACTTTTGTATTCATGGACATTGCATCAAAGGCACATTAATTATCTTGAACGATTTCACCCCAAATGCTTGAAATGTATCTTACACATCAAGTAGCAAGCACAAGTACTCGATACTGAGGTCCTTGTGACAGCATGTCTCTAGTATTGAGATCCTTGTAATCAGATTTCACATGCGTTGGGCGAGCCACCTGGTTCGAATGAAAGATTGTAGACTGCCAAAGTAATATTTTTATGGGGAGCTGGGAAATGCCAAACGCCCTCAACACAAACCTAGGAAGAGGTTCAGAGACTGTACAAAGAACAATTTGAAAGTCCTACAAATCAACATCGACACATGGGAAGAACTTACTCTACAAAGGCCGAAGTGGCGAAAGCTCGTACGTGAAAGTTGTGATGCTCTAGAGTAAAGAAAGCAGGCCCACAGCAATCTGAAACGAGAGCTTCGCAAAGGTTTAATTGATGGTCTTAACACACATAGCTGGAAATGCGACACTTGTGAACAAGTGCTTTTATCGAAAATTGACTACGTCAACCATCTTAAGTCGCACAAAACTCCTGTACAAATCAGCTTTGCACCCATTAGTATGAACCAAGCGATCTGTTTACTATGCAGCACAGTTTGCAAGTCTACTGCTGGTTTGAGAACAAATGTGATTGTTCATAGGAATATCCTTCAACCTCCAGAGGACATCAACTCAGTGGAAATTGCTCAATTTGTATGCTACATCTATTTCAAGAAGTTCAAATTTGCGGCGGTAGTGCAGAGTCATCTGAGATGACATGGACAACGAGATTAGGAGAACTCAATATGGCGGCGATCATCTGAAAAGATGCAGTAATCATCATATCTATCTATCTATCTATCTATCTATCTATCTATCTATCTATCTATCTATCTATCTATCTATCCGTTTAAGTTTTTTTTTTAAATATTATTTATTCCAATTCTGTGTATTCCGACTTTTTTCGTTAAAAATCTTTGTAAGTTTTTTTTTTAGATTAGTCGAGCCTTTGCAGGTTGGACAAGAAGCGCACATTAGCCTTTTATTTGAGAAAGGAATCAGAGTCGCGTTATCATAAAACGGATCTTTATGCAATATTATTTAAAGAAAAAAACTGAAATTGAAAATTATCTATCTATCTATCTATCTAAACTCATATACAGATATATATATATATATATATGTATGTATCTATACTAATAAACAGGTATCTATCTATCTATCTATCTATCTATCTATCTATCTATCTATCTATCTATCTATCTATCTATCTAGTAACCTGGACAGATTGTGTATCAGTTCACTCTCTCATAAATTCGGATGTAACTTCCAACATTTGGCGAACATGTGTAACACATTCTATAATTGCGCAAGATATTTCTTGAATTATGCGAAGAGGTAATTAAATAAGGCTTAAACGGACGAACGATAAACACAACTTCGAATGCGCATCTTTGTGATGTTTCAAGTGACCCAGCGGGCAATTATGCCAAATATTTCGCCTTCAAAACAGACGGATTAGGCTTGGGCTTACGGTGGATTATCTGGACATGTGACTTTTGTAAGTCCGCCCAGCGCCTAGCTTACCAGACCGTTGATAAATTGTCTTATTTATACGACGAAAACAAAATAGAAATTATGGCAATGGGTTAGATTTTAATACAATCGATAGAACATTCTTGAAGAACAATTAAGATTGTGCTGCGCCAATTTTCAATTTATATTCGGAATAGAATAATTTAAAGAAGAAATATATCAATCTATCTATTTAGTGTTGTTGTTGTTGTTGTTGTTGTTGTTATTATTATTGTTATTATTATTATTATTATTATTATTATTATTATTATTATTTACTCATCAGGAGCAGTCTCGTAAGCAATCATCAAAGATTACTCTTTGAAAACAGCCCGCGGTGTTCCCTGGAGTCTGAGTGACAACAAATCTCCCCAGATTTCCAGTACTCTTCACCTCTTCCGATAACCTTTGCAAAAAAATTTGCGTTATCGCAACAGCCACTTACCATTGGGTTCTCGTTGGCGGCGACCATTGGTCTTCACTGGAACTTGGGTGGCAATAAGCCCCCTAAAGTCCCATATTATTATTATTATTATTATTATTATTATTATTATTATTATTATTTCTTATTTTCTTTTACTCACTAGGAGAAGTCACACAAGCCACCATCAAAGATTGCTCGTTGAGAATAGCCTGCAGTGTTCCCTGGAGCCTGAGTGACAACAAGTAACATCAGTTTCGATTCCCTTGTGGTGGTGGTGGTATTATTATTATTATTATCATTATTTTGTGTCTGGCTGTTGGTATTGCCGATTTTATACTGATAGGCGGACCATTACAAATGAACAAGACTATCAGCATCTTCTTTTCTCAGTTTTCCAGCACTTTCAGCAAGATTTTGGCGATTCCCACCAAAGATAGTCTTTTGAAGTACTTCAACATGGCAAAGAGTCCTAATTTTCTCAATCCATTTGTCGAATCCTTTTGTCACACTCCCCGGGACTACATCACAATAGATACAATTTCTACCGTCTTCAACTCCCACAATCTTTTTATTTCTGTTTTCAAGTTTCGATGTTTTCGACCTTCTCTTCTTCTTTTTCTCCATGATCTGGCACTGCTATATCAATGATTATTGCCTTGTGTTCCCTTTTTTTCAAAAAAAAAAAAAAAAAAACTAAAACTGGTTCCCTTGCTTCAAATACTGAAAGATAACTATGACAGCGAGAGACACTAAAAATTAAAAAAAAGAAAAACAGAGAGACAAATCACAAAACAAGAAAAAAAAAATGGGAAGAGAAACAACTACACGGAAGATTTATATGACAAAAGATGGGAATAACGAAAACACTTGGACATGGATGCGAATAGGACATGTAAACCGAGAAACTGAATCCCTATTAACTGCAGCACAAGATAACGCGATAAGAACCAACCATATCAAAGCAAAAATCGATAAAACACGAGAAAACAGCAAATGCAGACTCTGTGGACGAAACGACGAAACGATAAACCATATAGTAAGTGAATGCAGCAAACTGGCCAAAAAGAATACAAAAACAGGCACAACCAACTGGGGAGAGCAGTACACTGGGAATTATGAAAACATCTGCATTTTGAACGTACAGACAAATGGTACAATCATTAGCCCGCAATAGTAATCGAAAACGAGAACCATAAAATCTTATGGGACATAGACATACAGACGGACAAACCCATCCAAGCAAGAAGACCAGATGTCGTAATAATTAACAAGAAAGAAAAATCCTGTCAAATCGTAGATTTTGCTGTCCCAGCTGACCACAGTGTGAGTATGAAAGAAAAGGAGAAACGAAGCAAATACACTGAGCTAGCCAGAGAGTCAAAAGGGATTTGGATGATGAAGAACACCTTGAATGCGGAGAATAATACATATAACTCACATGCGTGAGCCAGACAAACTGCAGCAGAGGCAACACGCGAAGAAACTTTACAGGGAATGAAGAACATTGAAGTTGCATATAAACAAGTTCTACATCCCCATTACGCATCCCCTCCCATTGTCCTATCACCGTTCCCCGCCAAAAAGTGTAAAACCAAATAGCCGAGAAGAGCCGCTGGACAAGTGCGAAGAGAACTGGAATCTTGGGGAGGCTTAGTGCCACTCAAATTCCAGTACAGACCAATGGCCGCTGCCAGCGAGAAATCAATAGTGAGAGGCTGTTGCCATAACACAAATTTATTTGAAAATGCTATCGAATTAGGTGGAAAGTGCTGGACGTCTGGGGAGACTTGTCACTCAGCTTCCAGGGATCACCACAGGTTTTTATCAGATCTTTGATGACCGTGTGAAAACTCCATGTGAGCCAATAATAATAATAATAATAATAATAATAATAATAATAATAATAATAATAATAATAATAATAATAATAATAATAATAATAAATGCCCCCTCTCTGTCTCTTTCGGAAGTTCGTTTGTCCTTATTTGTAACAAACACAGTAACTTTATTGGTTAATGAACATAGATTATTTTCAATGGAGGAAAATGGTGTTTAGCTTGCCCCTTCTGTCATAGAAGCACACACACACACACACACACACACACACACACACACACACACACACACACACACACACACACACACACACACACACATATATTAAACCTGATATATTTTATACACGATAAAGTTTATAGACATCCTATTGTCATTGTGGGAAGAACATTGAACGAATAATTGCGTAATTCATTGGCTAGGCCGAATTAAATATCGATTTCGCAGATGAAATGCTTGGTAGGTTTGATGGCAATAAACCCAGAACAGAACTTTATATCTTAGATTTTGTATAAACATAGTGTGATAAGCAGATACACAACACTTGGATCATGCAATAAAACTTAATATGTCTGTTGTTGATTTTAATTGTGTGTCTATTTGAAATGGCAGACAATTCCGAGACAAGCTCGGCTCAATCCATTTTCTTCGACACCCGAACGAGTATGAACGCCTCCAGCCCAGCCACCGTTTCTGTATTGTTGATCGATAGCTTTTAAAATTAAAATTCGCGTCTTTGCCGCGTCTCCCGCCCAACTAAAATTATCCGCTTATAAAGTGGCTTTGCCACTTAAGGAAAAACGTCTTCGGTTGACATGGCGGCTAAAGACAATTACCGACGCAGGAAGATTTTTCCAGCAATAAACTGTCGCTGCTCGACTATTTTTGAGAGCACTTGTGTCACGACGCATGCGTGTACAGAGACAGGCGCACGCGCACGTTCGTACCGCCATTCTAGTGATTAAGGCGCTGTATTCATGCAGTCGCAGTAGTAGGGGAGGCGAGAACGAAAAACTACGAAAATATGAGTGAAAAAAAAAAAAAGAAACACGTGAAAAAAAATCTCATGGGTATGGAAATCTTACAGAAAGAACAAAAAAGTGGAAGATTATATTTGACACGTTTCGATCGGTGAGAACTTCATCAGAAAGTGAGATTTTCTTTCACGCTTCGGGAAAAAAAGTATTTATATTTTATTTAGCGAATAACTGTGCTTTCTGCGATTCGTTCTATTTTAAAAGGTGACATTCGTTTTATTTTGAAAAAAAAAAGCCATCTTTATATCGTTTGAAGTAACAATGAAAAATGATTTTAGTTTGTTTTTTATGCGAAGTTTCTTGATGAATGAATTTTAAAGAATTGCTTCTTGAGCTGTTATATGCAGACGTACCAGCTCCATGACGGGTTCGTAATGCGAATATTACTTTAGAATCTCAGGAGCAATTAAAGTGTATAGGTGTAACATAGTGCGGGCGGCTATACATGCAAATATCGAGTCGTGAGCGAAATGACGTCACGGCAAGGAAAAATAAGACTATAAAAAGGCGAGCGCACGTTCGAGAAAATGATCACATTAGAGACGTAGATGACATTCGACAGCACTTCCGACAAGGCGATAACGTGAGGGAGGTCACAACGGCAACGAGAGAATTTTTTTTTACACAGGAATCATCACTTATCAAGGCCCGGATTCCACTCGAGGATAAGGGTTGATGGCTATACATTAGTCGATGCAATTATAGCGTAGTAAACATAAGTAGTGGAAATTTTGTAAATTGTATTACTTGGGGGACGATTAATCAAGAACTTGTCTACGTTGGACGAAGATAATCAGATTGTAATCAGTTGGAAAGCAGACAAACGGAAGAGCGTTCCACAGGCGTGCAGTTCTATGAAAGAAGCTTTGTTCATGGAATCTACGTTTAGGTTAAGGCACAGATAAAGAGTGTGAGAAATCATTAATAGTGGTTTTTGCTAGACGATTGTTTTTCGTGAAAGTTTTAGATTGAAGATTAGACGAGTCATTGCCATGAAAGTAACGTTAAAGCAGAGACAGGCTCGCAAGTCTCTTCTGTGGGAAAGAGGTTGCAGAGAAGAGAAAAAAGGCATCCTCTCCAATAAGCTACGACGTCTACCTTTTCTATTCTTTTTCTGCTTTGCGACTGAGCCTACAACACGTTGGTTCTCGAATAATCTTACATGGGTTTTGTAAACCCTCTTAAGAATTAAAAAGAGACACTAAAATTTTCATGCACGTTAAGGGAAGTAACAATGTTAAGTGGTTAACGGCGCGAACTGATAATCCGGATGCGCCAAGTTCGAACTCAGCTGGCAGCTTCCACGCGGTCTTTTCTGATCTACCCGATGTAGATATTTAACCACCGCAGCATGATGTGACACAAGGTCAACGGCCGCAAAAAAGGGGCAATCTGGCCTAACAAAAATTACCGTGACCGCCCCGACTCCTCAGACAAGAGGCGATAAACTTACTCCACCTAAAAGCCAGGTGACAAAGCCTAGGTGCTTCTTAGGCACCGTACCTCAGTCGAACTACAACTGAGCTAGATCCTGGCCTCGCACCTGTCGGGTTGATTGTCAAGAACGGATTCTTAACTGGTACTTTTATCCAGTTTCCAAGCAACCGAAGCTGAACGAGTCTCATCCTCCATAAATCGGGTACCCGATGTATTCTTAGAATTCTAACCAGAAAGATATCGGGGAAACCAATGCCAACGATAGAATCACACGAAATGAATAACTACATATAAGAATGAACGTACAAAATAGAATCTTGATTAAAAAAATGTTTTGATATACTTAAAGTGTTTAAAAAATGTAAAAATTAAGATTAATAAAATATATTAAATCGGTTTATACTTTTATAGTTTGTGTACGTTTGAAGTTTTAAAAATGTAAAAAATATTAAAATATGCATATATGTTTATGTTTTTCTTAGGCGTTAAAAACGCATAAAATAGGATTATTAAAAGTCAAGCTTTTAGTAATTTCGAGCGTTTTAAGAAAATGTTAAAATAATATTTGTATCTCTACTATTATATATAAGGAACCATTTTGTGTGTGTGTGTGTGTGTGTGTGTGTGTGTGTGTGTGTGTGCATATTCCCTGGGCCGATTTTTGTTTTGAAATTTAACACAAATATACTTCATGCGCCTGGCAGTGTTCTTAGATAGGTTTGGTATCGGAATGTCTTCGACAAGTATCAATAATCGATAATGGAAAAATCTGATGAAAGAAGGAATAGGTGATTTTGACTAAAGTTAACACCTTATGCAACATAACATCGCAAATGCATTTGAGAATTTTTATTGAAATTAATTAATGCGGTTCATACTTTTATAGTTTGTGTACATTTGGTACTTTAAAAATGTAGAAATAAAATCGTATGCGTTTTTACTTAGCGTTAAAAACGCATATAATAGGATTATTAAAATATGAATACTTAATAAAATATACAAGAATTTTTGATGTTTTTCCTTGGCGTTAAAAACGCATATAATAGGATTATTAAAAGTCACGCTTTTAGTAATTTCGAGAGTTTTAAGAAAATGTTAAAATAAAATTAATCATAAAATAAACACAAATTGTTTATGTTTTTCATGGGCATTAAAAACATAACTAATCGAAAACTTATAAAAAGTTATGTTTTAGAACGTGTTTTATTTTATTTTAATTCATAAATAAAGATAATATAAAATAACATGAATATATTTATACATCTTACTTTGGGGCAATTGCGCCAACTAGCTAAAAGTGCTCTTTTGGTAACCGCGCATATAAAGAGCACTTTTTAGTTGGTGCAATTACTCCTGGATTTGGCGCGATTACCCTAAAGTACGGTATATATATTAAAAAATAATACCGAAATATTAATAACATCAATACTTTACAATCATTTTTTTTTTTTAACAAATTTCTGTCGAACTCGGCAATTTGGACGGAATTCTTCATTTACGTCACGGGGGGTGGGTGCTCTTATTCCGTCAGCCATGACTGGATGGAGATTCTATATAATTTAAAATTGTATTTTTTGGTTGGTTTATTAACATTTAAAGATGGTCATGGATAACACAAAGGGAGTGACCTTGAATATTCACACTGGTTTCCCCTCGATACCCACGGTCTTTTGACTTCGTTGAAGAGATTATAAGGTAAGGTTTCGATGCTTTTTCTTTTTCATTTTCTTCTTCATTGTTTTCTTCTTTTTCCTCTTCTATTCAATAGCTGTTTTTACAAAGGTTATTAAAAAAAGAAGAAGCATAAGCAAATACAATTGTGCTTAAAATTCCTTATATTATTTTAATTAGTTCCTCAGAGTTTTCATAGACAGGGTGCCTACGTATAGACTGAAAGGCAAATAAAAAAAATGCAAGCTACGCACCATAGGAGGCAACTATCAAAAAGCCGAAGTACCCTCTTTGGCGATGCAGACGAATGAGAACGGTTCTATACCAATTCAACACATCAGTTTACCAACTTCCTCTGCTCGTACTGTCATAGCCATGATACGTACAGTTTCTTTAATATTAATTGAAAAAAAAAATCCACTCCAATTAATTTTTAAACATACGTGGACATTTATCTTACTAATAATATTATTAAACACTAGTGATGGGACGATTCCAATTTTTTTCCGATTCCGATATAATTACCGATTCTGATTTTAAAATCACGAAATATTTTAAGTTGTTTTTCTTTAAATTACCGCAAAACTTCAGGTAATATAAGGCATATATTTTCACGCGTTTCGGTGATCTGTAGAGTCTCATTTTTTCGTTTCTTAAAACCAATACATATTTACCATTTATTCTTTAGTACGAGCAATGGGAAATTAAGTTTTACACCCCCCCCAAATAACAAACAATTAACAGAATCTTTTTTGGCATCGGAAAATGGCACAATTTTGTTCCGATTCCGATACCGATTCCGATATCTCAAAACAAGTTCTGATTTTCCATGAATACCAATTCCGATTCCGATTAATCGCCCTAACACTATTACACACCCATCTCTATTATTGCTACACATGTTGTTGTACACAGGAAAGCAATCTCGTGACAATCTTCGATCCAAATTTCTAATATCTGTTTACGTATCATCTGTAGTCCAACCTGTATACAACATGCAACCATACACATGAGATATATAATATCTGGTTGCATACACATGAGATATATAATATCTGGTTGCATACACATGAGATATATAATATCTAGTTGCATACACATGAGATATATAATATCTAGCTGCATACACATGAGATATATAATATCTAGTTGCATACACATGAGATATATAATATCTGGTTGCATACACATGAGATATATAATATCTGGTTGCATACACATGAGATATATAATATCTGGTTGCATACACATGAGATATATAATATCTAGTTGCATACACATGAGATATATAATATCTAGTTGCATACACATGAGATATATAATATCTAGTTGAATACACATGAGATATATAATATCTGGTTGCATACACATGAGATATATAATATCTGGTTGCATACACATGAGATATATAATATCTGGTTGCATACACATGAGATATATAATATCTGGTTGCATACACATGAGATATATAATATCTGGTTGCATACACATGAGATATATAATATCTAGTTGCATACACATGAGATATATAATATCTAGTTGCATACACATGAGATATATAATATCTAGTTGCATACACATGAGATATATAATATCTGGTTGCATACACATGAGATATATAATATCTGGTTGCATACACATGAGATATATAATATCTGGTTGCATACACATGAGATATATAATATCTGGTTGCATACACATGAGATATATAATATCTGGTTGCATACACATGAGATATATAATATCTAGTTGCATACACATGAGATATATAATATCTGGTTGCATACACATGAGATATATAATATCTGGTTGCATACACATGAGATATATAATATCTAGTTGCATACACATGAAATATATAATATCTAGTTGCATACACATTAGATATATAATATCTGGTTGCATACACATGAGATATATAATATCTAGTTGCATACACATGAGATATATAATATCTAGTTGCATACACATGAGATATATAATATCTAGTTGCATACACATGAGATATATAATATCTGGTTGCATACACATGAGATATATAATATCTGGTTGCATACACATGAGATATATAATATCTGGTTGCATACACATGAGATATATAATATCTGGTTGCATACACATGAGATATATAATATCTGGTTGCATACACATGAGATATATAATATCTGGTTGCATACACATGAGATATATAATATCTGGTTGCATACACATGAGATATATAATATCTGGTTGCATACACATGAGATATATAATATCTGGTTGCATACACATGAGATATATAATATCTGGTTGCATACACATGAGATATATAATATCTGGTTGCATACGCATGAGATATATAATATCTGGTTGCATACACATGAGATATATAATATCTAGTTGCATACACATGAGATATATAATATCTGGTTGCATACACATGAGATATATAATATCTAGTTGCATACACATGAGATATATAATATCTAGTTGCATACACATGAGATATATAATATCTAGTTGCATACACATGAGATATATAATATCTGGTTGCATACACATGAGATATATAATATCTGGTTGCATACACATGAGATATATAATATCTAGTTGCATACACATGAGATATATAATATCTGGTTGCATACACATGAGATATATAATATCTAGTTGCATACACATGAGATATATAATATCTAGTTGCATACACATGAGATATATAATATCTAGTTGCATACACATGAGATATATAATATCTGGTTGCATACACATGAGATATATAATATCTGGTTGCATACACATGAGATATATAATATCTGGTTGCATACACATGAGATATATAATATCTGGTTGCATACACATGAGATATATAATATCTGGTTGCATACACATGAGATATATAATATCTGGTTGCATACACATGAGATATATAATATCTGGTTGCATACACATGAGATATATAATATCTGGTTGCATACACATGAGATATATAATATCTAGTTGCATACACATGAGATATATAACTAGTTTGAGTAAACACTATGAATACAGATAAATGATTTCTGGGCTGAGGCAATTCAAAGTTTTGGCCCAATTAAAAATGTCTTTTTTTTTTTTTAAGAACTGAAGTCTTTTACACATAAAAATGATGTTGTATCTAATTTTGCTCCCATGAGAAGACCATGGAGATAGGGACCATGGATAGATGTTTGAAGATATTACAAGCTTAAACGATGGGAACATTATCAAAATAACTGGATTTAACATTAAACAAATGAAAAATGTTTGATTTACCGTAAATGAAACAGACTCAATTATATAACTTTTACTTTCATTTTAAATGTCAATCAAAATAATGACCTTTTCATCATCAGCTCAGTTTAAAAGAGAGCGTATATCACAAAAAAACCAACAAAAAACAAAACAAAAAAAAAGAAAAAACAAAAAACAAAAACAAACAAAGAAGCAAACAAAAGAACAACAAAAAAAAAACATGCGACTAAAACGAAATGTAAAAGTTGTCGATTTTGTCTGAAATCTACATAGGATTGATATAAATCTCGATATATATATATCTATCACAAACGGATCGTTCAAAAAGACACAAGTCGCATCCGAAAATATTCTAGAATAACGTAGCATTTTCGTGTAAACAAACGAAATATTGATAAAATTCATAAAAATAGCGATCACGTTGGGTTCATAATTTTGTAATGTAGATCCTAGCGTCGGAATACTATTTTCATTATGCTCACCATAATATATATATATATATATATATATATATATATACAAAAGGAAAAATGTGTTGATAATATAAAAATATATACTGATACAAATATCCAAGGGATAACCCTTTGTCTCCCTCCAATGTAAATACTCCTAAAAGCATACTCCATATCGCTACTACCCAATCCTATTAATCCGACTCTAGCATATATAATTTGACATAATTTTCTAATAATCCTCTGGAAAAACGAGAAGTATTAGGCGTCGAAATTCCTGGCATAAAGAGTTTTCAAAACCCAGCAAACTCCATTAAATTCCCTTTATAATTAGTCAATAAGTATATATGCATCAGTATATAATTTTCTATTATCAACATCTTTTGTTCTTGTATCTAAACTCCACCTGAATGTAGATCTTTTTATTATAACGAAAAGTATATATTTAAAGATCATCTTAAATCTATATAATTATAAAACTCAAATAGCCTTCTAACGGGTATTGTAACCCCGCATCCGGTTTAAAACTTCCGGTTGCTCATGCGTACGTAAACATAAACCCATAACAGCGTAAACAAATAAATACAAATCGCTACTTTTGCAGAATTTCACCTGCGCACTGAAATATTAACGTTATTATTTATAAATTATTATTTAACATGGGAAGGGTGGGGATGTTTTGCAACTATTCTGTATTAAAATTATACTGTCGCAATTTTCTTACAAATAAATGAACTTTGACCCGTTGACAACCATAAGAACAATTTACAACGGCGATTTCCCCACCGCCTTCCGTTTTTTTTAAAATTTATTCTCCATTTTTTAATACACCTTTCTTAGAAAACATTCATGCATTTTCTTTTACACTACCAACAAAAACAAATAACCTCGAAAATATGCCTTTTTTACATCATTAAGTTTTGCATTGTCTTAATTAGTTTTATTGACCTTATTATTAACATATAAATTAAATATTTGACCCAATTTGTCATGAATGTTTGTTTAAAATAAATGAAAAAAAGTTACATTTTATTTTTATTTTCTATTTAGAAAGCCATTCTTAACATGGGGAGAGTGTTTTAAACTATTCTGTACTTCTAACTAACAATTTAATTTAAAAAAGATATATCAAAATTTGAATTTTACTAAGTATTATGGTATCTGTTCAGTGCACATTACCTATAAGTATGGCAAACCACTTATAATTCAATGGCTATGAGTTTTTTTAAATAAACAATTATAAACGGAACGACTCATAGAAATCTATCTATTTTATTTTTTCATTTTAATTTACTTTCATAGAAATGTTTCTGTTATGTCACAAAAAAACTATCTCCTTTCCGTCACAAGTGTCGTGCTCATACATTAATTCCATAGCTAATATAACATACTGACCCAACGGGTCACGGATAGCCTAATCTAGTATATATATATATATATGTATATATATATATATATATATATATATATATATATATATATATATATAGAGAGAGAGAGAGAGAGAGAGAGATAGATAGATAGATAGATAGATAGATAGATAGACATAGATAGATAGATAGAGATAGATAAATATAGAGATAGATAGGTAGATAAATATAGAGATAGATAGATAGAGCGAAAGAAAGAGAGAGAGATTAACTGCTATATATATAACATATATATATATAACATACTGACCCAACGGGTCACGGATAGCCTAATCTAGTATATATATATATGTGTGTGCATATATATATATATATGTGTATATATATATATATATATATATATATATATATAGAGAGAGAGAGAGAGAGAGATAGATAGATAGATATATAAATAGATAGATAGAAAGACATAGATAGATAGATAGAGATAGATAGATATAGAGATAGATAGATAGATAAATATAGAGATAGATAGATAGATAGAGAGAAAGAAAGAGAGAGAGAGATTAGCTGCTATATAGTCTGGTTTAATTTGTTTATTCTAATGACATATGACACCTTTTAAATCATTTAATGCGGTAACAAAATACCTGCTATCAAGAGTTAATCGTATAAGATTTGCTGGGCACAAGGAAGATGTGAATCTGAGATTAGTACTAGTTTTACAAGAAAACTAAACTCGTATAAATAACCATAGTACGACCCTTTTGAGAATTTCAGTTCTTTTCTTGCTATTGGTTTAACCGGTCTTTTTCAGGTACTTACAAGTGGGACCGGACGAATGTTTCTTGCACCCATAAGTGAACGTGCTACAGGGACAATCGGATTCGAACTTAGTACTCCAAGTCGTCAGACCACGTCATTATTCACTTCACCTCTCATTATTGAGAAGATGCCAGGCTTACTATTTACGATGGCTTTCATGTTAGCCTGTCATCGTAATTACATGCGGCACAGCTGTGGTTTGTAATGTCATTAGATATAGAGCACTTTGTTGATTAAATAAGGCTGAAAGAAGGTTTCTTTGTTGGCCTCTGTTCAGTCAATTTTAAATAAAATTATCGATATTATTACATAAGCGGTGCAGGCCGGCACGCGTTTGCCGCAGAGCCGGAGGCATTAACTTTTAAGAAGTTTATAAATTGAATAACTTTAAGAGATATTTTGACTGTGACAACTCATTTCGCGCTTAATACGATTTATTATTGCGATCATTGAGCGGCAAGCTTGTTGCAAGCAAGTGAGATGGCACCAAACGCTAAGAAAACTCTGTGTGTGTGAGAGAGAGAGAGAGAAAGAGAGAGAGAGAGAGAGGGAGAGAGAGAGAGTGAGAGAGCGAAAGAAAGAGAAAAAGGAAAAAGAGAGAGATTATTTTACTTGAAATACGACATGGTTAAGGCTTCATATAGCGGTATGTCACGCTTACGGTAGAAATTGCATTTTCAGGCACATATACACACCTCTATAAGCATCTCTGCCACTGAAGAAAGATATGAAACAAGACAGAAAGTTGAAAGAAACCAGCTCCATCTTCCTGTATGTCGCATTCACGGTTGAAATAGAATTTTGGACGCGTACACACACCCATTTCTGGCCACTAGTTGATCCATTGAAATCTACTTCTTCCTCACTGAAGCAAGATCTGATCAAGGCAGGAACCTGTAAAAAAAAGCTTCGTCTTTTTGAATGTCATGGTTTCAGTTGAAATCCTATTTTTATACGCATACACACACCTCTAGAAGCATCGCTGCCGTTACTTAGCCGGTTGGCATCTACTAGCTTCCCTCTGAAGCAAGATGTGACGAAAAACGGGTAGCTGAAGGAAACGTGTGTAACGTTTGCAGTTAAAATACGATTTTTAGACGCGTACACACAGCTCTATAAGCACCGTTTCCCGTTAGTTTGTCCTTTGGGATCTACTTATTCCCCATTGAAGCAAGATATAGAACAAGGCAAGAAGCTGAAAAAATTCAGCTCCATCATTCGGTATGTCACACTTACGATTGACATTTGTAGACGCGTACACACAATCTCTAAAAGTATATCTGCCTTCTAGTTGGACGGTTGGAATTTACTTGCTCCCAACTAAATGAACATGTGGCATAAGAGAATCAGCTCCATCCGACGGGATTTCATGCTTACGGTTGACGTGAACACACACTTCTGTATGCATCTATGCCCACTGTTTACTGGCTGGCATCAACTTGCTTCCTACTAAAGCAAGACGTGGAATAAGGCAAGAAGCTGAAGCAAGCAAGCTCAATTCTTCCGTATGTCATACTTACGGTTGAAATATAATTTTTAGACGCGTACACATCTCTATAAACTGCTAGTTGACCCGTTTGGATGTACTTGCTTTCTACTGAAGCAAGATGTGCCACAAAGCCGGAAGTTGAGGAAAACCAGCTGGTTTTAGTGTGCGATTTAGCTTGGTGCAAAAAGTTAACGCTTTAATTTAAAATCGTATTTCACTTTGTTTGTCACGTTTGTTTGAAACTCTGCCTGTCCGTTTGTTGACCCGTCAATCAGTCTATCAAACATTTTCGCCGCTGAATATGCATATTGAATCGACATATTAGTAGTATATCTGGCCAAGTTTTTATTGTCATCGACACCGGCTTTTAATTAAAATGACTGATAATATTATCATTTCTGGTAAATTATTTCTACCGCCACTCCTACCGCTACCCTCACGGACCACTACTAAGACGAATATCACCACCACCACCATTATATAATTGTCTTTGTTGAATCTATAATCACCATCGTCATCGTCGTCGTCATCGTCATCATCGTCGTCGTCATCATCGTCGTCGTCGTCGTCGTCGTCATCATCATCATCATCATTGTCATCGTCGTCGTCATCGTCATCATCATCATCATCATCGAATTCATTTTGGCGTTACTTCTTTTTTAGATTTTGACGTGTTTTTCTCTTTAAATTTCCTCTGGGACTGTTTTTATCATTTCATATTCTAATAGTTTTACCGTAAGATGTTCAATATTGAAACGAGCAAAATAGGACACAGAGGCCTTGATTATAGTAAGGGCACTTTTTTGTGGTGTTGTAATCTGGCGCCCTTGAAGCAAGCCATCCGCCCCACATCCAAAAGACTAAAATCGGAAACAAAGTCACAAGAGATCTAACATGAAAAAGTGACAAGCTTGAGAACGTGAAGGTTAATGAAAGTGAAGGAACACGCCAGCATTTTTATGTATGATTTTTAATTCTCTTTTATATTCCTTCGTGTGACCGAAAACACACTAAGCGATATACACATTTCTGTACGTGATGTTGCCAAGCTTATCTAAAGCGTTGATTCTAGTAAAGCAACTAGCACAGACGGCATTCAAGGCATAGTAATCAAAAAGCTGCAACCGAAACTAGTTCCCATACTTACAAAGTTGTTTAAACATTGCCTTAAAGAGAAATGCTTTCCAACATCTTGGAAAACTTCATCAGTCTGCTCTGTATTTAAAAATTCCGGTGATCGATCATCCCTCTCTCAGTACAGACCAATCAGTCTCCTGTGCGTCATGGATAAGTTGCTGGAAACTGTGATAAACAGAGAAGTGGTCAGCCACCTCGGCAAAAATAACTTGCTCAGTGACATGCAGTATGGTTTCCGTTCTGCGAGACCTATAGCTGATGTACTAACTGTTATATCACACAGAATCAGCGAATCTCTCGAAGGAGGACTTGTCTCTAGATCTAGGCGTTTGATAGTGTGGCATAAAGATATAATTCACAAGATCGTCAGCTGTGGAATAGCTGGGAATGTCCTCTCAGTTATAAAATCCTTTCTCTCTGATAGGCTTATAAGGCTAGTCGTTGATGGGCAGAAATCAGAAACTCACTGGTGTCCCTCAAGGTTCCATCTTGGGTTCAACCCTGTTCCTGATCTTCATCAATGACCTCCCAAATCAAATTCTTAAGTATTATATGTGCCTAAACCTAAACGCAGATTCCATGGACAAAGCTTTTTTCTTAGAACTGCACGTCTGTGGAATTGTCTTCCGTTTTCCTGCTTTCCTGCTGTCTATAATATGGTTGTCTTCAAGTTTCTGATGAGCCGTTCAACTTAAGTTAAATTTATCGATCTTCCATTACTAACGATTAATATATTAACTAATTGTCTACTGTATACTCTTAACCCTCATCCTCGAGTGGTCTCTCGGCCTTGGTAAGTGGTGACACCTATGTAAAAACAAAATTTCGTAGACATTTATGTAAACGACACGACAATCTATGGCGACACTTCAAAGGCCATCAATGATAAAGATCTTTCTGATTCTTTCTCTCCTGATCTTGAGAACGTGGTGCAATGAGGGAAAAAGTGGTTGGTTAATTTTCATGCATCGAAAACCAAGCTTTACTCCTTCCATCATAATCGCTCCGATCTCCACAACGATCCAGTTGAAATGAATGGCTCGAATCATAGGGAAGCTTCTGGGACTGGCCTTTACTACTGAAATGGAACACATACATCAAATATGTTGCAAAGATCACTGGAAAGATAGTTGGATTACTCTACCGCTCCAATAAATATCTCACTGCCGATGTGATCCTTTATATCCATAAGAGACAGGTGCTCCTTTAAATGGAGTACTGATGCCACATCTGAGAAGGAGCTGTTCGGCACGCCTTATCCTGACGTAACAGAGTTCAAAACGGCCTCGAAACCTAGTAAGTGATGACCTTTTTCTTCACTGCAACCTCTTTTCCACAGAAGAGAAATCGCGAACCTGTCTCTGCTCTATCGCTATTTTCATGGTAAGTGTTCGTCTGAACCCCAATATATAGTCCCCCTCCTTGCTAAACTTTCACAAAAAAAAAACCACTTGACTAGCTATATATGATTTTTCCCACGTTCTATCTGTGCCTAAATGTAAATGCAGATTCCATGAACAAAGCTTCTTTCCAAGAACTACCTGCCTTTGGAACACTGTTCCGATGGCATAGCTTCCCGGCTAAATACAACATGGTAGCTTTCAAATCTAATGTAAACAAGCTCCTGTTAGGTCGTCCTTATAAATAATCAAATTCTACCCAATTTACACCATTAACGATTACTTCACTACTACTTTACATCCATTAACTCTTATCATCGAGTAGCCTTCGAGCCTTAATAAGTGTGAACCCAAGAAAAAAAAAGAAGATTTTGTAAGGTATTTCTCTTTTATATTTATCTGTTTTGTCACACTTTGTTAATGATGTTTGTTGTTGCTTCTCTCGTATTGAAATATTTTCTGTTAATATTAGAATGAAGAAATGTTAAATATCGGACAATGGAGGGAGCTATACAGTAGTTTCTTTTTATTCTGATTATCTTTGAAACATACTACAACGGTAGAGTAATTCCTTGATTTCAGACGGTAATAAAATATCTCCGCTCGTTGTCTTATAGTACAACGCAAACGAGATTCTATTTTATCGACACTTCTTAAGTTATTGCTCAGTGAATGATGACGTCTCTCTAATTCTTTGTTTCTTTCTTCTTTGTTACAATAATCTTCAACATTTTAGTATCAGGAGTACTAAAAGTTATTAGAAATGACAGTACACTATTATCGGAGTTTAACAATGCTTGTAAGTTTTTACCTTTTCGTTTCAACTAGAAAGTATATTAGATATTGTGCATCGCAGGTAGAGTCAGATTGCCAAGGAGAGCGAGTGAAACAAAGATAAACTGCGATATGTTATTGAAAATATGAACTATTTCGATTGCAGAAGAATGTTATTGAAATAAGATAAATATTTCGAACAATAGCATATTTTAAAATTCGCAATAAAATATTACCAGGTCAAATATTTTAAGCCAGTTAACGCCAGTTAAGAATGTTAAATATTTATATAATAAATACTTGGAATAATATTTACAAAAGCTATAAGATTGACCTATTTTGTGATGAGGTAACTTTAAAAAAAAAAAAAAACGAAGTTATATATTCATAAAAAAAAACAGACGAGTTAGTCAGAGTTAATCAACGGACAGGGTTCAGTCGAGACTGAAGTTATTAACTCTCTTGCGGTCCATAGAAACATTCAGTAGACACAACTGAAAATGTAGGAACCGATAAATAAATGTCTATAAACTCTGAAGGAAGTGCAAATAACGTTATATGTAATTATAACCGGTGTTTAGGGTTTCCTTCGGAGGAAAGTATCTTCAATTAAAGGACTACACAACAAAATCAATCGTCGGAAAAAAGAAAATATGTCTACCTTGTCTAATGTGCTAAGCAGACAAGAATGTTTATTTGTCAAGTTGCTGAGGAATTGTATTAAAAATGTATTGTCTGTGAAATTGAATATGTATATACACTTGTTTTACCTACATTTCAAGAGAGGCGCTTGGTATCTGTTCATGTGTTTCATATTCTAAGATGTAATAATACGCTAAGAAAATTTAATGTTTTTACGTACGTTATTACCCTCTTCAATGCAAAATATAATATATAAAAATCTGATATGATGTCTTTATAGTGTCAAACATGAAACTTGAACTAAAACAAACTTTCTTCATCTTCTGACTAAAAGTTAAGTATGTTAACTGTTCTGTCCGAAAAAGGCACAATAAAATCGTCGGGTCAAATCAAAATATGTCGCAAACTAACAACAACAAAAAAAAAGTAAAAAAAAAAAACAAATTACCAAATATATTATCTTTTTAATTTATTTTATTTTATTCAGTTTTCACTACCAAACAGTGCAACTTTGAAGTAGGGGCTACTATCGGGGACATAAGTTGCGGGGGCATTATTAAGGGAGATGAGTAGCAAGATGTTTGTTCACATTGCACTTGAACTTCTGTATGTCAGTACAGTTGGGAAAGCAGAATCCCGGAAGGGAGTTCTAAAGTCTAGCAGTTTTGGGGAAGAAACTATCGGAGTAGAAGGTTTTCTTACACCTAGGGATCTCTACAGGAAAATGGTGGGATTTAGCTGCTTGTCGGGTTTGTCGGGTGTATTTACGTCGAGAGAGTACGAGGGCTTGTAGTTCGTCAGAGCATTCACCATTAAAATACTTGTAGAACAGGCAGAGTAATGCCACATTTCGTCGATGGGACAGAGGCTGAAGCCTAGATGACAGTTCTGAAATTATACCAACCAGACTACTTATGCACGCATGTTTTGGTTTAAAAAAATGCAATATGAGATTATCGCGAGGTCTGCATTCGTGCCGGACGTACATAGATTGCACTGTAGTAATATACAATAGATGAAGGATATAAACGAGGAATCTCCACGAGTCTTTCTGCAACGTTAACCACGTTTAAACACGGAATTCAACACGTTGAATGCAGTCTACGTCGCAAGGAATATAGGACAAATAATAACTGAGCTCCTTTTTTAACAACGACATTTATTTCCTCATTCTCTTGCCACACGTGACTTCTCATTACGGCTGTGACGTCTCTCATGTGATCGTCTTCTCTAATGTGCTCGTTCTATTTTTTTAGTCTTTTTCTTTACCGGTGACGTCATTTCGTATGTATTTGCATACGCGCGTCCACGTTCTGTTATAGCGCTAGTATTTTAATATTGCACATTTAAAATCCAATATTCGTTGAGTATTTAGATTTTGCGATTTAAAGTCCAATTCACTTTGACGGACACGTGTTTCGCGTGTCATTTGCACGCGGATTTTATAAAGTGTTTAAGTTGATTTATTTATTAATCTATCGTCCTTTCTCTGCCTCTCGCTTTACCTCTCCTCTCTCTTTCTCTCTCTTTCTCTCTCTCTTTCTTTCTCTTTCTCTCTCTCTACATATATATATGTATATGGTGCATATACTTATAAGAAATAGACTACTTTAATTTTCAAATGCTGCATTATTAATCGAATATGTCCCTGCTTAGGAGACATCAATCCAATCAAGTTATTATTTATTGTGACAAGGATGAGTTGAAGTCGATTAATCTTATCTACAAAGGTATATATCATTTCTGGTAAATATTATTAAATCATGTGTGTATGAGGACACGTGTGTATGGGTTCATGTGCGTATTCGTCGATGCGGGCGTAAGTACGAAAGTACTAAAACATGACTGCGATCAGAACAGTGCCAACATGTTGGGAAACGAGAGTAGAAAGAGTGTCCAGAAGCCATATTTCAAACCGAGAAAAAGAGATCTTGTCTTGGTTTGTGTACACGCCCACCGTCGGGTTCAGTGGTACGACGACGTGCACAATCCTGTGCGTATGACGAACTACTGATTCGAATCCATTTGTTCATGCTTATGAAAACGCATTTTATTTTTTACTATTGAGTCACTGTTTATAAAGGCCAAGAGTCACTTATGGACAAGGGTTAAGAGACGCATATATTCTCAGCCGAAAGATGAGGAACACTATGGGAGTTCTTGCTTTTTAAATTACTCATACAGGCAAAGGTTTTTGAAAATTTAAGGATGATAGTGTTGGAGCATTAATATATAAGGTGCCCAAAAAGTCACTGAAGGGTTTTGAACTTAAATGGATTTTTTTTTCATTTTTGATATCTTTCTGTGATTTTAACACTATCTGACTAAGACATTTGGGGGTGGGGGGATGCAAAATGTGAGGTTACGATCAGGATTCGGTTCTGGGGTTCGGGAAGGAGTGAGTCACTCGCTCAACAACAGCACGTTTCTGCCCTCTTCTTTTCCAATCGACCACACCTGGCTTCTCGCCACCAATGTCACACTGCACAATCTGAACAGCAGCAACACGAAATACTTTTCAAGAGAAGATGTTCACGACTATTTTCTTTCTGTGTCACTTGCAGGGAATTTTTCCCGGCTTTTATATCTTCCTATCAAAAAAAAAAAAAAAAAAAAGGAAGAGACAAGAAAAAAAAAGCTTCTCCCATCATGCCCTGCCTTCCCAAGATGCCCTTCGTATATATAAATGAGCTAGCCATCCTTTCCTTCTTCTTTCCCAAAGAGCGATGCAGATACGCCCGGTACGTCGTATATTACTTATTTTTGTTGTTTTTGTTTCTAACCATAACCTAGCCTTAAACGGTACCTTTTTTCCCCCTTTCGCATATACACCACACAGAATTAAAATAATCTTTATGAAAAATAATGTCTTTTAAATGTTGCCCATTTCCAGCTTCGCATATTTGTGCTCTTTCCAAAACATTATTCATGACAGATTGCAGAATCTCTGGATTGCGATTTAACTCTCTTAGCTGCTGGCAGACCTCGAAACGTAAAACCCCAAACCTTGCAAAAATTGAAGAAAAAACATCAGGAACGAAATAAGGGAGTAAAATCGCAATCCAGAGACATTAAAAAAGAAAAACAAAAGAAACTCCCTCAAAATGTGAATTGTATTAAAAACTGTTTTATTACATAGGCAAGGAATGGAATCCTTTCATGTTATTTAGTATTTGCATAAAAGATCGTTTACTTTACATTTTTGTTTCCACATAAACTCACATAGATCATTAGCGGAGCACTATTGTTTAAATAATTTTTATAAAAATGTAATTTATTCTGAATAATTCGTCAGGTTTTATTTTGTTTTCATATTTCTTTCAATGTGGCGGCGCTGCAAGAAAACGCGTTTTAGTGTAGTTTTTTGTCTCCCTTTTTAATGCTTAAAAAGTATAGTATATGTTTCCGTATGTATACGTAGAAAAATCCTGGTGTATTTCTAGGGCGGAAGATTTTTATTTTGTGTATTAGGTTTATACTGTAATTCATTCTGAATAATTCGTCAGGTTTTATTTTGTTTTCAACGTTTGCATCGATATTTCTTTCTATACTACATACATAATATCTATAACAGACCAGAACACACACACACACACACACACACACACACACACACACACACACACACACACACACACACACACACACACACGCACGCACGCACGCACGCACGCACACACACACATATTATATATATATATTTATTACATTTTCATCCCACACAAGGCACATTGCCACTTTGGTGTAGGGGGTTACTATCAGGGACATAAGCTACAGGGGTACTATGTAGGGATTTGGGCAACAAGATATCGGTTCACGTTACACTTGAACTTCTGCATGTCAGTACAATTGAGGAAGCAGGGACCTGGAATGGAATTCCAGAGTCTAGAGGTTCTGAGGAAGAAACTACTGGAGTAAACAGATCTTTTACATCTAAGGATATCTACTGTGTGTGGGTGGGATTTAGCTGCCTGTCGGATTTGTCGAGGGTGTTTACGTCATGGGCGCACAAGTGCTTGCAGTTCGTCAGAGCATTCACCATTAAAATACTTGTAGAACAGGCAGAGAGATGCAACATTTCGTTGATGAGACAGAGGCTGAAGCTTAGATGCCAGTTTAGGGCCTATCAGATTGGCGACTCTCCTTTGAACCTTGTCTAGGAGAGAGAGACTAGTAGCAGATGTACCAGCCCAAATATGACAGCGATACTCCATACATGGTGGCCTTATAGAGGTATAGGATACTTTCGGGTGTTAGTAGTTTTCTAGCACAGCAGAGAGAGCCTAACTTATTCGCAGCAGCCCTGGCAATGCGTTCAATGTAATTGTTCCAACTCATGTTTCCTGTGAACGTTAGGCCAAGGAGTTTGAAAGATGTACTCTCAGATAAAGAGCCTTTGGCCATTGCTATTGGTGGTAGAGAAGGTTTCTTGTAATTATTGAAGGAAACTAGTTTAGTCTTGGCGGCATTGAACGTGACCATCCATTTTTGTCCCCATTCCACTACAGATTGGAGGTCATCCTCTACTGTTTCTGCTATTTCTTTAGATATGTGTTCATTTGTTTACCTATCGTGCCTGTTATAGAGTATGAAACTTCTATAAGGAAATCTAATCCCACCATTTATGTTGTGTTTTTTTTTTACATAGGCATCACCACATTATCAAGGCCAAGAGGCCACTCAAGGATAAGGGTTAAAGAGTGTACAGTAGAAATTGGACAATATAGTAATCATTAGTAATAAAAATTTGGTAAATTTGATAACTTATATGGAACGGCTCATCAAGAACTTATTTACGTTAGACTTGAACACAACCATATTGTAGTCAGCCGGAAAGCAGGAAAACGGAAGACAATTCCACAGGCGTGCAATTCTAAGAAAGAAGCTTTGTTCATGGAATCTACGTTTAGGTTTAGGCACAGATAAAGAGTGGGGGGAATTATTGACAGTGTTTACAGCTAGACGAGTGTTTCTTGTGAAAGTTTGGCGAGGGGGGACCATAGATTGAAGCTCAGTCGAACACTTTCCATGAAAATAACGATACATCAGAGACAAACTCGCAACATCTCTTCTGTGAGATAGAGGTTGCAAGGAGGAGAAAAGGACATCTCCTACGAGGCTACGAAGTCTATTTTGAACTCTATCAAGGCAGGACAAGTCCTTTCTAGCAGCTCCTGCCCAGATGTGGCAACAGTATTCCATCCTTGGACGTACCTGGCTCTTATATAGATAGAGAATAGAATCAGCAGTGAGATATTTACCGGATCGATAGAAAGATCCCACCATTTTTCCAGCGGCCTTGGCAACAGATTTGATGTACGTGTTCCATTTAAGATCAGGAGTAATGGTCAAGCCCAGAAGCTTGTCAAAACTTGAGGCCTCCTGAAGACGAGAGCCATTCATTTCAATTGATGCCAGATGTGGATTAGAATGTTGATGATGTAAAGAGAGAAGCTTGGTTTTAGATGCATTAAAAGTAACCAGCCACTCCTTTCCCCATTGTACTACGTGCTCACGATCAGAGGAGAGAGAACTGGAGAGAACTTGGTCGTTTACTGTCTTAGATGTGCTACCATAAATGGTAGTGTCGTCAGCATAAATATCTACAAATGATGTAAGGATGTGATTTGGAAGCTCATTAATGTAGATCAGGAAAAGAGTTAGGCCCAGGATGGACCCTTGAGGGACACCGGCATTAATACTGTGAGCTTCTGATTTTTGCCCCTCAACTACTACTCTTATGAACCTATCAGAAAGAAATGATTTAATAATTGAGAAGACTTTTCCAGCTATACCATAGCTAGCGATCTTATGAAGTAAACCTTTATGCCATACCCTATCAAAGGCTTTAGATATGTCAAGAGCAATTGCCCTAGAAAGATTGCCACCGTCGAGAGATTTGCTAATCCTATGCGATATAACTGTAAGCACATCTGCTGTAGATCTAGCAGAACGGAAACCATATTGAGTGTCACTAAGAAGGTTATTTTTGTTGAGATGGTTGATTACTTCTGTATTTAACACAGATTCTAGCAACTTACTCATGACGCACCGGAGACTTATTGGCCTGTACTGAGAGGGGGATGAGCGATCACCTGAATTCTTAAATACAGGGCATACTGATGAAATTTTCCAGGGAAATGGGAAATTATTCTCCTTAAGACAACGTTTAAACAGTTTTGTAAGTATGGGCGCTAGTTCAGGTTGAAGTTTTTTGAGTACTATAATTGGAATACCGTCAGGGCCAGTTGCTTTACTGGAATCAAGGTTTTTGATTAGCTTGGCAACATCACGTACAGATATACGTATATCACATAGCGTGTTTTCTGATACAGGAGGAAATATTGGGGGTTGGCGGCCTTGGTCGCAAAGGGTAGAATTAGCGGCAAAGTTCTTGACAAAGAGTTTGGCTTTGTCTGATGCTGACGAGATTACCTCAGGTCCATTGATAATAGTTGGGATGGAGCACACGCTTCTGTTCAGGATTCTGTTTGCTATTTGCCAAAACTGGTGGGAACCAAGCCGCTGCTCAGCTACTTTGGACTTAACAGATTGAGCATACAACTCTCTTGCGTTCTTTATTACTTTCTTACAATGGTTGCTGGCAGTCCTGAAAGCGGCTTTAGTTTCCATACATCTATTACGTTTGAAGCAGTGGAAAAAGTGATTTCTGTGCGCAATGGCAGCAGCACATTCTGGAGAGAACCATGGCTGGCTGTTAGGTTTTTGCCGAAACGTTTTAGAGGGTATGAAACGGTCAATACCTACAATTAACCATTCAGTCAGGTCTAATACTATAGAGGACACATCCTTTTTAAACATGGAATGCAGAGGTAGATCAGATATAAATGTACGGAAGCTATCCCAGTCAGCCTTAGTGTATCGATATACTGTACGATGGAGAGGTACGTCTGGGGACTTATTACATTTCATTTTTATCTTAATTGATACAACAGAGTGGTCGGAAGATCCAAGAGGCGACAGAACAGAAACTGAACATAGTTCAGGGCAAGTTGTGAGAAAAAGGTCTAGTAGGCTCGCATACTGGCCGTCATTGTCGGGCACACGGGTGGGTTCCTGAACAATCTGAGTGAGGTCATAGGCAATGGAGAAATCATGACAGAACCTCCCCTCATCATCGGTCTTGTTTGAGTGGGTCAACAATTCGGCGTTGTGAACATTGAAGTCTCTACATACGTGAATGTTAGCTGAAGGATAAGCAGATAGGACTTGGTCAATTTTCTCAGATATGCTTTGAAAGATAGTAACTCCGCTGTTGTGGGGGCGATAGAGAGTAAATATAAATGCAGTAGTGTGAGCTAAAGCAACCCGGAAGCACATATAGGGTAAGTTAGGATCTTCCCTGGAGATGTCCCTACCACATGGAAAGCTATTTCCATGGCGACCTTGGGGGTCAGATTTAGAAGTTAAGTTAGAGTATCCTATAATTGCAAACTCTTCTCGGGAAATAGCCTTTCCAATGCCAGTTTCACTTAAAAATAAAAGGTCTGGTTTAGTCTCCTGTAATTGGGTTTAAACCTCTGGAAGGTTAGAACGTAGACCCCTGATGTTGGAGAAGGAGACATGGTAGTAGGGGTCTACGTTGGAAGTTGGAGAACCGGGTTTAATCGTGTATTTTTTCTTGAAACTTGTCATGATGAAATTTTGGAATTTGTGGACTAGGTCGTCAGATTTACTTAGAGCAGGACAGAGAGGGGAAACTAAGAGAGAAAAAGAAACGAAGAATTTTTTTTTTGTTGTGTTTTTACTTCGTATTTTCTTTACATTATCCGGGTATTATTTATGAATATTTTATTCAGTAATTTAAAACTAATTAATTACAAAAACAGAATTTTTTCACCACACTTGATAGATACACGATTTTTTCTTATTGTTTGAAGGGAAACTATCTTCAATCCTACGTTCTTTATATAAATATTAGCAAAACTTTATTTTGAAAACTCCTCCCTAGTTGTGATGGCTCCAAATTGTTAATGCTCTTATCTATCTATCTATCTATCTATCTATCTATCTATCTATCTATCTATCTATCTATCTGTCTCTGTCTGTCTCTCTCTATCTGTCTGTCTGTCTGTCTGTCTCTCTCTGTGTGTGTCTCTCTCTATATATGGATAGATGGATAGCAAAAAAGAGCATAAAAATTTGGAGCCATCACAAGGAGAAGAGAGTATTGAAAATAAACTTTTGCTATCTTATATATATATATATATATATATATATATATATATATATATATATATATATATATATATATAAAGCTGAATGTGTGTGTGTGTGTGCGTGTGGGTGTGTGTGTCTGGTCACGAATAGGCTGCTATATGGTTGACTATTTTAAAAAACTCATTACATATAATAATAGAAGATGTATCGAGACACAGGAATGGGTATGTTTGATCTGGCAGAACGGTGGTTCATTAAAGTTGTGGGGTCTGCGTTCGCACCTGGTCCACAAAGTATGGAAATAAAAAATTTAAAAATAAAAAAAAAACGTTTACAAGTGTTTTTGATATAGATGTACGTAATAATAATTTGATAAGTATGTTTTAACTTAAATAGGGATGATATAATAAAATTGTGGGGTCTGCATACACGCCTGGCCTCCATAGAATGGAAATAGGCATAAACTTTAATAAAGACTTTTCATATCTATCTGCGTAAGTATACTTTGATAATTATGTTTCAGTTTGAAGAAATATGGTATAATAAAATTATGGGGTGTTCGTTCGCACCTGACCTCCATAGAATGGAAATATGTCACAAAGTTTAACAAGGTTTTTTTTTAATATAGAGTCACAGAATATTGTGATAAGTGTATCAGTGTGAACAGGTATGGTATGATAAATTATGGGGTTTATCTATTTTATTTTTACTTTCATCATATTTTGCTATGGTTTTGATACCCCCAAATTAAACCCAAATTTACAACCCTTCCTTTCATAACCTATCATACTTTCATAAATCAGAGTCCATTTTCTGTAGGCTGTTTTTGAACCCAGTCAACGACGGGTACTTTTGCTAGTATATATATATATATATATATATATATATATATATATAAATATATATATATGTTTGTGTGTGTGTGTGTGTCTGTGTGTGTGTGTGGATTAATATAGTTGTCGCCCTAAAGAAAATAAAACTACAGCTTTATTTGAAAACTTTATTGGAAAATCAATTCAGGTAACTTGATTATGTAGCAAAGATGACATCTATTCAATATAGCCGCTTTCAGCCTCAATCACCGCTTTCATACGGGTCCGGCATTGTGAGCATGCCTTTTCCACAAGCGCTAGCGGAAGCTCGGCGAATACTCGGCGGATGACGGCGATCAGGTGTGGTTGGAGGTCATGTTGGTGATATTCTCGGAGTATGGTCAAACGATGTAGTTCGGCAGGTTCAGGTCGAGGAAGGAGCGGGCCAGTCAGAGAAGGATAAAAGGTCGCAGCACTCCGTCTGAAGCCAAGCCTGGGCCTCTGGACGGCGCCGAGTTCAGCAACCACCTGATTGCACCAAGGGTCAACCATACTCTTAAACACAGCCAGATACACTTTGGTGTTGACTTTCCAGCCAACTTCGAAGATGTAAGGTGGCATAATGTGGGCCTTACGATAAACTACAACAAAGGTACAATGGGGAAAGAGGTGGCCTGTTACTTTTAACGCATCTAAAACCAAGCTTTTACCTCTACATCATCAACGCTCTGATCCACATCTGGCATCAACTGAAACGAATGGCTCTCGTCTTGGGGAGGCCTCATGTTTTGACAAGCTTCTGGACTTGACCTTTATTCCTGATCTTAAATGGAACACATATATTAAATCCGTTGCCAAGGCCGCTAGAAAAATGATGGGATCCTTCTATCGATCCAGTAGATATCTCACTGCTGATGCAATTCTTTATCTATATAAGAGCCAGGTACGTCCAAGGATGAAGTACTGTTGCCACATTTGGACAGGAGTTGCTAGAGAGAACTCATCCTGCCTTGATAAAATTCAAAATAGACTTCGCAGCCTCGTAGGGGATGTCCTTTTCTCTTCCCTGCAACCTCTTCCTCACAGAAGAGATGTTGCGAGTTTGTCTATACTTTATCGTTATTTTTATGGCAAGTGCTCGGCTGAGCTCAATTCTGTGGTCCCCCTCGCCAAACTTTCACGAGAAACACCCGTCTAGCAGAAAACTATGACTAATTTCCACAACTCTTTATCTGTGCCTAAACCTAAACGTAGATTCCATGAGCAAAGCTTCTTTCTTATAACTGCACACCTATGGAATTGTCCTCTGTTTTCCTGATTTCCAGCTGACTACAGTATGGTTATCTTCAAGTCTAACGTAAACAAGTTTTTGATGAGCCGTTCCATATAAGTTAACAAATTCCTCCGCCAATTTTGGGTCTAAACACTTGAAATGTTAGATGTAGATCATCTAGAATGAGTCAAACTTTTTAATATATATTTTTAATTGATATATATATATATATATATATATATATATATATATATATATATGCACATAAAGTTATAAAGTTATAAACAGTACATAGGACCCGAGCAAAACCAGGCCAAACTGTTAGTGTATATATATATATATATATATATATATATATATATATATATATATATATATATATATATATATATATATATATATATATAAATCAACTTCTTGCTCTTAAATATCTAAAGAAAATTTGTAAATATTTAATAATTCTTAATTTATTACTGTTAAAAGTTTATGAAAATCGGAAATATCCAAATATTAACCCCTTTTATATAAAACTAAATCAAACTACATATAGCTCGTATTATATCCCTTACGCGAATCAGACCTGTTCGAAAATGCATAATGGTCAGCTAAGTAGTTTAGAACTAATCTTGTACGTAGAACTATATTAGAGTATACACATATTTAACTTTAACTTTGTTTCATTTTACTTCAGTTAAAGTTCTCAGAAATCAAGGGGCCCACTTTCTGGGGCTAACGTTTGATTTCTGTATGAGATACATAGATATTCGAATATGCCATAAAAGTTCTCCTTTACCTGGCTGAGTTAGTAAAAGAAGTTGAGAACAGCTTTTTATCCTCAATTGACCATTTTAATGTTATAGTATATCTTTTTTTAGTCTCTTGATCTTACTGGATTTCAGGACTAGAATTCATCTAGTCTGATGGAATATTCAGCTTCATGTTGTTACTTAAGGTAATATCACTTGAAGGTGCACTATTCCTCGTAAAAGTGATAATATGGATTTGAGAGAAAGAGGGATCAAACCCTAGCCAGATATTCGAATATTCCATTAAAATTCTCCCTTACCGCTCAAACACTGAGTTAGTAAAGCAGTTGGGAACATAATTTTTCTCTCCCCAATCGACTATTTTAATACATTATAGTATACCTTTCTTGTGACCTCTTTATCTTTTTGTATTTCAGGACAAAAATCCATCTAGTCTGGTAGAGTATCCAGTTTCGTGCTGGTCCCTAAATCTTCGTAAAAGCCAGTGTAGGTTTGCCATAGTGAGGAGAACTTATTTTTACAGCAAATACTATGTTGTTTTGAATGCTAGCAGTTCAGCCCAGCTTTGCTCGGGCCCTATGTACTGTGCATAACTTTATGTGCATATGTATATATCTATAAAGAAGTTTGAATCATGTCCAGGTAACCTACATCTAAAATTTCAAGTGTTTAGACCCAAAATTAGCAAAGGAGTTTGATAGAGTTTTCAATGGTCAAATCGTTGAACTCTGACCCATTGACAGACAATTTTCAGGCCGAAAACCGATTAAAACGATTCTCCCAAATCTACAATTGCTCCTATGTCAAATCTTGAGTCTGTATATTGAAAATTGACAGAGTAGTTTGGTAGGGAAATGTATACACACAGACACACACAGACAATTTCACTTTTATAGATATACTAGCATGGGTGCCCGGCGTTGCCCGGGTGTTTAGAGGTGTATGCTGAGCAAAAAAAAAAAAAAATAACTTTGACCCCTATTATGACCCTTTAACATTTATTGTTTTGGTATCAAATCAAATTATAAAGTAAGATCCATGTCCAAGGAACCTACCTATAAAATTTCAAGTGTTTAGACCCAAAATTGGCGAAGGAGTTTGATAGAGTTTTCAATGGTCAAATAGTTGAACTCTGACCCCTTGACAGACAATTTTTAGTTCAGTCAAAGTTCTCTGAAATCAAGTGTCCCCTTTCCTGGGGCAAACACATGATCTCTATATGAGATACATAGATATTCGAATATGCCATTAAAATTCTCCTTTACATCCCAAACACCGAGTTAGTAAAGAAGTTGAGAACATAATTTCCCTCTCCCCAATTAATCATTTAAATATATTATAGTATACCTTTCTTGTGATCTCTTGGTCTTACTAAATTCCAGGACAAAATTCATCTATTCTGGTGGAGTATGCAGCTTCGTGTTATTACTTGAGGTAACATTACTTAAAGAAGGTATACCGATCTTCTTGGGTTATTCATACTGAGGAAATCTTATTTGGGGCCGACAATACTTTGTAATTTTGAATATTTAGTCAAGGTTTACTTGGAATGAAAAGTATCCTCACGACAAGTTGACCTGATGAACCCCTGCACGTAGATACCTTACACACCCAAGGGCAGTGTCTAGTAGGCATTCAAGTTCTATCAGTTACAAAAGATCAAAATCCATCGATTGCAAATGAAACAAGAGTGACCAATATCTGGTTAATCATGTCGGACTCTCTTAAGTCTCTACGAATATAAATAAATATTACGCTGTTATTTTGATACTAGCAGAAAGACTCGACGTTGCCCGCGATTAAATGAAGATCGACAAATATTCCACACTTACAATATGTTTATTGTCATGGAAATCGGTGAAATTGTTCACTCGTTGATCAAATCGATTATTTGTCTGTTCTAGGCAGGAACCCACCGCGTTGCACTTGGAAGCAGCTCACATGCCTCTGACTTAGTTTACATTGTATTCTACATTGCACTGTAGAGAACCCACTGTTTTATGAAATTATTTTTATATAACAACTTTAATCAGAAGTTAAAAAACAAAAGTAAAGTATAATGAATCGATTGTTGCTCTTAGCAGAAACATTAATTTCCAACGCGCCCCTATCTTATCAAAGAACTTACTGCTGATTTTATGCGCCGAGCCTTTTTGCTTGTGCGGTGATCAAACTTCTCAAATGCACTTGTGGTGTTAGGCTGTATGATGATGTTAACTTTGGTCAAAATCGGATTTCCTTTTTTAATAGAATTTTTTCAATTATTAATTTTTCATACTTATCAGGGGTATTCCGATACAAAACCTATATAAGATGCATAAAGTACATTCCTGTGAAATTTCATAAAAATCGGCACAGCCGTTTTGAAGTTTATAAGGAACAAAATCACACACACAGATAAGGCGCTTGTTATATATATAAGTAGAGATTTTCTTTATAATCGAGCACTTTGATGGAGTTATCTCTCATAGACCCTACACTGAATATATATATATATATATATATATATATATATATATATATATATATATATATATATATATACATATATATATATATACATTTTTTATGCATCTATTTTCAGTATTTATTTCAAAAGTTATCAATACGTGAATAGAGCTATGTTATAAGTTTTGAAAATATATGTGTAGCTTAATTGCCACATATATTTTAAAAACTTACCACTATATATCTATATATATGCATATATATACACACAGATATATATGTATATATATATATATATATTCTTGTTATATATCAACTTTAATAAATAAAAGTAAAAAAAAATCTACAGCAGAAAAACTACTATTCGTAGAACAATGTAATTAAATATTGCGCTACATTGTTTTCGTTGTTTTCCTTGTTCTTTTTCTCGCTGTTCGAAAACCAGACAACATTAAACGACTGTGACACCAAACATATCTGTGGGCTTCAATCAATTTACTTAACGACGTGCATTGCGGCTGTTGGCCTTGGCTAACACTGCATCAACAATATTTACAACGGCAAATGTAATAATATTTATAATCCTATTAAAGAAGCAGTGACTTGTGGTCATGAAGTCGTCTTCCGGTCTGATTCAATTTGTAAATTGCACTCAGACAACTGCCCTGACCTTCAAGAAGTTCATGCCAAAATCTCATTTACAAAGAATAGCAAAAAAAAAAGAAAAGAAAAAAAAGATTAGAGGAGAGGTGGTCGAGAGGTGTTGCTTTTCGTTCAGATTATTAAATTGTCGATTTTAAATAACCACAAATCTCTATTGATATGAAGCTTAATATATAATGTATACGTTTCTATATCTGTATGCACAAGTCACTTCTAAGCTAGTAAACAGATCAGTATAAATTTTAGAATAGATCTATTAGAGGTAAGGGAAGGTAATGTAAGCCACATATAGTTTGATTTACTTTCATGCAAACGGAGCAAAGATGGTAGAATCCCTTCATGAACAATCAATTAATTAAAAAAATGTTAAAAATAAATATTAGGCATCAATTAAATATACTTCCAAATATTCAAATTCTTTGTAGTGTTTCAGAGGTTTGTTATATATATATATATATATATACATATATATATATATATATATATATATATATATATATATATACCAGAAGGAACAATTAACTTCTAATTCTTAGAAGCCAAAAATGATAGCATGCCAGAGGATAGACTTACTCGAATTGAACCAGATTTTACAATGAAGATAAAAAGGACTAAAATGCTAGTTTTATTTTCGTATCTTTAAATGCCTCCCTATTTTTGCTGATGAGGAGACTTTGTTATTAAAGGACAAAATTTTTATCAAATTATTGCCAATATTTATTGTCAATTTAAATAAAATGCACATCGTTTCTGAAACGATCGTACAATCTAGTTGATTTTGTTTGTTTTCCTTTTGAAACTGATTTTTAATTAAAAACTATGAATTGTTTTACTCAATATATATATATATATATATATATATATATATATATTAAAACGTATATGTGGTAAAAAAAACAAGGATAAAAATGCTCAACATGTTAGTAGAGCCAACTATTTTTTATTATTACAACCTCAAGTGTGTTAACTTGATTCATTGCAAATTGTTTCAATAGACAGGGTAAAATTACCCGTCCATATCGTCAGATGATTCAAGTTAAAATAAAAATAAAAAGGGAAGATATGTTTTTTGTGATTACATATATGCATATATATATATATATATATATATATATATATATATATATATATATATATATGGCGTTATGGAAACATATTAGAAGGTATTTACAGCTTCTCTTCCAATTTTCGGATTTTAATCATGTCAAAACGCACTTTATTTTCCTTTTGATGGATTGATTGTTGCTATTTCTTCTGATAAGTTAAGGGCAAAATAAATTCACTAATTTATATAATGATTAAGTGATTGATTTGGTGCTACGAAACAGATACTGTCAAGAATTGTAAATGTCAATTGAATAAAGGGAATAAATTATAAGATGGTCAACATCATGAACTTTGGAATATAGACTTTTGTCATTCATTCACTTTATATATATATATATGTATATATATATATATATATATATATATATATATATATATATATATATATATATATATATATATATATATATAAGTAACAATTAAGTTTACAAGCTAAAACCTTAATCCGCGGAGTTTAAAAGAATGCGCTCTTTTCATCAGAGGTAAGATATTAGCAAATTGATATGCCGGCTAAAAAAAAAAAAAAAAAATAGAAAGTGTGCTACCAAGCCAAATATCCTAATTTCAATATATATATATATATATATATATATATATATATATATATATATATATATATATATATATATATCAATATTATCGTTTTTATCTTAAATTCTACTTAATTAGGCAGAATATAGAAACCACGCATAAATAGAATTCGGCGTAATATTGAAATCAAACTAATCATATCATAAGAAAACATTAAAATGAATAAGTACAGTAGACCCCCCGGGATACAGTGTCCCTAGTATATGTTTTTTTTAGGTTACGATGTGGAATACAATGTTTTTTCCGGCACTTGGTTACGATAGTTGCCCCACCTACCTTACGGTGTTATTTATAACGTTTTTTTTGCTTATATACACGTGTATTATATACCGTACTGTATTTTGTTACTAATTTTTAATGCAGTATCCAGGAGTTCGCTTTTCAAAGGAATATTCAAATTAGTGAACCTTCATGTAATCGCTAGCATATATGAGTATATTAAGAAGTTCGTTTTTATTAATTTGTAAATAGAAAAAGTAGGCTTTTAATATCAATGTGAGAAAAAAAACTCAGTTTTATAGGTATATAGATAACTCTCTCTCTGTCCGAATATTGTATCTGACGTAGCCGTACAAACAATATGTGCAAAATGATATCAAAATATGTCACCCATGAAATCGCTAATAAAATTACCAATACTTTGTTCAATCCAAGTAGATTTGGCACAGCTAAACTTTACAATACCTGTCCACTTGTCCACCAAGTTTCATTCATGAATGTTTAATGTTATGTTTCAAAAGTTCACCTATATGTTCAGGAACATTATTTCCAGCTGAATTCAATGAATAACAGCTGATAAGAGGCAACCCTACTAGAGGATTTTCTTCAAAGGTTATTGCATTCTATCAAGAGCACTGCATGCGTTACAATATATACGGCATAATCACGTTCTCACATCCACTTCTCCTTAGATCACTGAAGTTGAGCAACGTTGAGCCTAGTCATTATCAGATGGGTAATCATTTGGGAATACCAGGCGTTGTTTGTAGGTGGACGTCGATACCTCCCTGCAAGTACTGTCCCCCCCAAAAAAAAACAAAACAAAAACAAAAACCAAACAAAAAACAAACAAACAAACAAAAAACAAACAAACAAACAAACAAACAAACAAAAACAACCTAACGTCGTCAACTCATCCAACCGAAATATACATGCGACTGGGGACTGCTTGTGAACATAATATTCCCATGAAACTTTCTCCTATGAGGGAAGCCGGCTCAACTCGCCTATAGTGAATGTCGCAGGCATCTATGCGTTACAACATTAAGACAATGGATCATTGGTTCTTAATATTTTGAAAATGTTAATGAACGCTTAGTTATGATCAGGGAGCTCCTTCAGTTTTTGACAGACTATGGATAACCACAAAGTGGTGCCTGCACGTGAAATTTTTTGTGGCAGGAGGTGTGCAATCTCCAACCACACCTCTCCTGAGTCGACATGGTTAAATACTAGTGGCAAGTAAAATATATGTACAAGACGACTGAAAACAAATGCTGAGATAAGCGGAGAGGATATACAGAGCCTAGAATTCCCAAATTGTCATCCATCTGGTATTTACCAGGCTCAACGTTGCTTAACTTCAGTGATCTGACGAGAACCAGTGTGCCAACACGATTATACCGTATATGATCAATAATAAGAGTATAAATGTTACTTGTTTTGTTATTTTACACATGAATCACCACTTATCAAGGTCCGGAGGCCACTCGAAGATAAAAGTTAATGGGTACATATTAGTCAATGAAATTATAGCGAAGTAAACATAAGTAGTGCGAATTTTGTAAATTGGATTACTTAGGGGGGACGGTTTATCAAGAACTTGTTTACGTTGGACTTGAATACAATCAGATTATAGTCAGCTGGAAACAGGCAATCAGAAGAGAGTTCCACAGGCGTGCAGTTCTAAGAAATCAGCTTTGTTCCTGGAATTTATATTTAGGTTTAGGCACAGATATAGCGTGTGGGAAATTATTGATAGTGGTTTTGGCTAGACGAGTATTTTCGTGAAAGTATAGCGAGGGGGGATCATGGATTGAAGCTCAGCTGAGCATTTCTCATGAAAAAAAACCTATAAAGCAGAGACAGGCTCACAACGTCTTTTCTGTGGGAAAAAGGTTGCAGGGAAGAGAAAAGGGTATCCCCCACTAAGCTACGAATCTATTTTGAAGTCTGTCAAGGCAGGAAAAGCTACTTCTAACAGCTCCTGTCCAGATATGACAACAGTACTCCATCGTTGGTCGTACCTGGCTTTTATATAGGTAGAGAATTGTTTTAGGAGTGAAATATCTACTGGAGCGGTAGAAGGATCCGACATTTTTTCCAACGACCTTGGCAATAGATTTCATATACGTGTTCCATTTCAGGTCAGACGTAAATGTCAAGCCCAGAAGCTTGTCAAAACATGAAGCCTCCCGAAGACGAAAGCCATTCATTTCAACCGATGCCAGATTGGCATCAGAGCGTAAATGGTGTAGAGATAGAAGCTTATACCACATGATCAAGATCAAAGGAGAGAGAATCAGGGAGAACTTGGTCGTTTACGGTTTTAGATGTGCTAACATAGATTGTAGTGTCGTCAGCATAAATGTCTACGAATAATGTGATTTGAAAGATCTGAGAAAAACGAGGCATAGTGAGGGATGGGATCCCCATATATATCTAAATAGTGTACAGTAGATAGCATTTATACTAGTAAACGTAGCCACCGATGTTTAAAACGTGAATAAAAAAATAGCTGCGCTGATTCTAGAGCACCCATTGAAAATTTATATTTTGATGACTGTATGCAGTTAAATGGGATAGCATATTTTTTTTTTGGGGGGGGGGGACAAAATTCGTCACTGTATTTCTTTCTCTTAACAATTTTCTCTCTCAACTTCCAGCACGCATCTCTCCTCTCACCTCTGCCAAACGGCTTTTTATTAAAAAAAAAAACTGACTGCATTTAATTTGCATATCTGTGCGGTGAGGGGTGTGATCTCATGCGATGCCACGAGACTACACCTTATAAAGTCACGCCCGCCATCTTTAATCTCTCTCAGATTCCACCTGAAGGTAAGTCGTACAGCCACACAAGGCACACACACGTGGGCTCTTGTTTCTTTGAGTATTACGTTCACCTCCATAATGTATGATGAGGTTATGGATTTGTATGAATAAAATATGGTATTTCCAGTAGTAATAAAAAAAGCCTGGAGATATTAATACAAACCTAAGTGACATGAAAGAATGTAAGTGGACGTTATTTTTGACAACTAATAAAGCTGGAAATTGTGTTGTTATATTAGTCGCTCACCGTTTAGTTGGGTAACGACGCTTTGTCAAATATCGCAAATTGTAACGTTAATTTACTGGCTATTACCAAACTTTATTACGTCCAGCTTCTCTAGCTTTATCTGTTTCTTCATCTCCTTATTGTTATTCGACTCTTTTGCGTGTTTGTCTTTGGTGCGAATAGACAAAAACAAAATCTGTGTCGGACGCTGAACGCCAAGTGCGAGCATTTTCAATAACTTGTCATTTAACAGTAATGGACTAGAAAAAGGGAGACGTGCGTGACAATAATAATGAAGATCCTAAATATTCGTTTTCGCAACTCTGGCGACCCCCCCCAATAAAACCCCAAAAAACAAAAAAACAAAACAAAAAACAACAACAACAAAAAACCCAGATGATTTACGGATTGTTTTTCTCTTTGACTTGATACATTCCACAAATTTTTCTTCCAACTTAGCATTATGACATTATGATGTACTAACAAAGACATCCGACGTTGTCCGGGATGGAATAAGAACCAACAAATATTCCACCCTCCAATACTTTTATTGAAATTGATAAAATCGTCCATTTTTTAAAACCAAATCGATCGATTGCTTGCTAGAGTTAGAGACTCCACTCCTGCTTTGTACTTAGAGGAATCTTCGCATGCCTCTTCGCAGTGACTTAGTCCACAATACATTATAGTCTACATTTCACTGTAGAATACCTACTGTTGACTTTATAAAATTATATGTAAATAATAGCTTCGCTTAAAGTTTAAAATGCAAAAGCCAAGTACATGGTTCAATTGTGCTCTAAACAGAAACATTCATTTCAAACGCGCCTCTGTCTTATTAAAGAACCAAATGCTGATTTTATAAAATTATTTTTACATAATCACTTGAATTAAAGTTAAACATTCACACATCAAGTATCATGGTTCAAGTGTGCTCTAAAAAGACGCATTTATAAAAGAATCTACAGTTGATTCTTTAGGCCGAGGCTTTCTGTTTCTGCGGTGATAAAACTTCCCAAATGCACTTTTGATGTTAGGTTGTATAAAAGTGTTAACTTTGGTGAAAATCGGACTTTCTTCTTTAATCGGAGTTTTTCGAATATCCATATTTGATGTTTATCAGACGAATTTCGATAAAAACCTACGTAAGAACACTCCTATACACATCAAGTACCATTCGTGGGAAATTTCCCAAAATCCGCCCAGCCGTTTTCTAGTCCATAAGGAACGAACTCACACACACAAAGTTCCTTTTATATAATAGTAGATGGATGGATACTTTTTCTATATTGCTTTATTTATTTAGTATATTTTGTTGTTTTATAATTGTATTTGTAATACAGTGTAACCCGGATATAAGAGACTTCGTTTTCGGTCACCACGGCTCTCTTATATCTGGGCTACACTTATATCCGAGCTTCTTACATCCAAGTTACAATGTACATTAATACAGGCTCTAATTTGTGACTAGAGAAGATTTTTCTTATATTCATTTGTCTTATATTAGAGTCTCTTATATCCGGGTTACAGTGTATATTCTCGTTTATAATTATATATTTTCACTTAAACTTTACTTACTTTTTTCGTTAAATACTGTTTTCAAAAGTGATTTTTTCTTTTATTTCATTTTGCCTTTTAGTTCTTTCGTTCATTTTTAGTTTACTGACCCTTTTCATGTATATTTATTCCCATCACACATTAATTTATTCTTACGTTTCTATCGTTTCCATTAATGTTTTTTCTTTTCTCTATTTTCTTTCTTTCTTTCCTTGTTTATGCAGTCACATGTTGTTTTTCCTTTCGCTCGTACATGTATTCCAATCAAATAGTCATCCATTTTGTTTTCATTTTAATCTTTCATTGTCTTTTGTTTTCTCTGTCTTCCCCCGTTTTCATCTTTTTCTCTTCCCCTCTACATCTTATTACATTTTCTTTTATCTTACTTCTACACTTACTCTTTTTTTCATTTCCTTTCTTTTGGTTTCTTCCTCTACGTTCAGTCCTCGTTTTTCTTTGTTTTTCGCTAATATGTCGTTTAATTAGTTTATTATTTAGCTTGTTTCTTAATTAAAAAATAAAATTCTTCCAAATAAAATTATTTATCTTTACTCCTTTTTTCTTCATGTTTTCTTTCTTTAATTTTCTTGCTCTCTTTTTTTCTTTCTCATTTATTGTTTTTTCTTTCTCTTATATAATTCCTATCTTTTTTTCTCCCTCTGCCTTTATTCGCATTTACAATTTTCGTTGATTTTCTAAGTTTTTCTGCTATTTCTTTTAATTTTCGTTTGTTTATTTTAATCTCACATTTCATTTTAATTTTATGTAAAAATAAATCCTTGTCACTAAATATGCTCGTCTTGAAGGCCCTCTTTTTCTTTCTTTACATTTTTTCTTTTCTTGTTTGTTTGTTTGTTTGTTCTTTCGTGTTCATTCCTTCTTTGTCTTTTGTAGTTTCCTTTTCCAACTCAATTTCATTATTTGCTTTTTATTAATAACTTATCCTCAATTAAAAGTCCACATTCTTTCCAACACTTCCTATTTTTCTGTTTGTTTACATTTCGTATTTAATTTTCTTACCTTTTCTCTTTCTTTTTTTCTGTCTTTCGTCTTTTATTTATTTCTTAATTTTTCAAAAGCGAAAGAAAGAACAAAGTTTTCTAACTTTGTTCTTTCTTTCGCTTTTATATTTTCTTTTTACAAAATGGCTTTCCAAAACCCTGATTGCATTAGAACACAAAATCGGCAAGAAAACAGATCCTTCTTAATTTAAACCAGCCTGTCAGCTTCCCGCCATCTTTATTGCGATTCTGGTGACACGTGCTTATGTAAAAAGCCCCGGATGCTAATAGCCAAACGCAGCGTAAAGAACTAACTAATCACTTTTCTCGATGTTTCTCCCATGTTATTTGCGAATAGCTTTCTCTTGTCGACAGTTTACATTCTTGCTAAAATAAAGAGGAAACAAAACATACTTAAACATATACTCAAAACGAAATATTCCTTTCGTATTTTTAGTAAGATTAGAAAGATCTTCTTCGAATTTCAAACATTCTAAGAAACCCATAAGAGTCACACTCTTCTAGTGATACATATATATATATATATATATATATATATATATATATATATATATATATATATATATATATATATATATATATATTGCTGTTGAGAACATTAATCGTAATCGTAATCGGGAATTAAAAAAATCGAAATATTTGAGGGTATCGGAATCAGTATTGGAATCGGAAAAATTTTTACCGGTTTTCCGATACCAAAACGATTCTTTTAATTGTCTTTTTTTTTATTTGATTTTGTTTAAAACAAAATCTTCCATTGCTGGTAATAATGATAAAATAATAAATATTTTATTGATTTTAAACCACCAGTAAAGCTAAAATCGATAGATCGTCCCCCACAAGTATATTTTTACGTTTAGGAAAATATCTGCACATTTAACATGTGTGTTTCTACGGTAATACTCGAAAAATACACTTATATAGTTAAAAATTAAGAGATTTATAAAGAATCGGAATCGGAATCAATAATTGCGTCAGAATCGAAAATTTAGTGCAGAAGAATCGATAATTGTATCGGATCTGTAAAAATATTCGAATCGCCCCATCAATAATAATAATAATAATAATAATAATAATAATAATAATAATAATAATAATAATAATGATTATATATATATATATATATATATATATTTGTAAACAATTCCAATACCAGCAGTATATTTAAATATAATTTATATTATTTTATTAGTCGCATGGTACGTTTTTACCTGTTTTTGTTGAATGATATAGATGGACCAAATAGCTTAATAGAGACCCATATAAATTCTAAAGAAAAATACAGTCTTTTTCTTTTTTTTTTTATTAGAAAAGGACCAAAGGTGGAAAAGGAAATCGAGTTCTTTTAAAGTCATAAGAGTAAAAATTAAAAACAGAACTTATTTATTATAGTTTATTTATAGATCGTTTCAGGAAGAAAACACTTGAAACACAGATGTCACGAGAGAAATATTGCTACGTATATGCCACCATCTTTTTTTAACAATTTCATATTAAAAAAGATGGCGACATAACTTCATTGAATACACACATTCCTAATATATATCTATTCCTTTTAGTATCAAAAGGTGTATATATATATATATATATATATATATATATATATATATATACATATATATATATATATATTAAATACCTACAGACACTTGTATGAGATTCTTCCGAGAATCATCAGTGTAGGGTGTCACGATTAACACCAGTCGGTAGCTTCGAACCTGGTGTCAGAAGCAATCCCTGGGTTCATTAGCAAGGACCCAATCCATTCGGCTACCGTTAACCGCGAGAAATGCTGTTGAATTTAAACATTTATTTTTAAATGCTTTTTAGCGTCTCTCAGAGTGATCTAATCATTATATGATGATCTGCACATTATATATATATATATATATATATATATATATATATATATATATATATATATGTGTGTGTGTGTGTGTGTGTGTATAAAAATTAATATATCGTCTTTTTGAAGTTTCTTTAGGTCTTTGTGATTTATGAAAATTCTATAGCCAACATTATTCAACCCAAATATATTACATACGAATAAACTTTAGCCTATGGCAAATTTTTCAACCAAGTTTCAGTCAGGAATATCCAACAGTCTGTGTTTGATATGCGGGGACATTTTGGTGATCGTCTCATCAGTAGTAGCTGTGATCCCGAATTTTAGATATAAATATGGGAAATATTATTTATTCAAAACACGTAAACATGCATTGGGTGGTTGCACTTTTAGTAGGCGACAGGCTTGCAGTATAAACGAATTACAGGATATGTGACTAAGCAAATAGAAAACACACAAGAAACTGTAAATATGACTGGTCTGGAGTTATGACCATTCAGAATTTAACGTCTTCACTTGAAAAAAATGTAATATGATATGAGGTTCCCTACCAGGGTCTTTCAAATTTAATGAGTTTTCATGATACTGAACCCTACGTTCATTAGTTGACTTTCTTGGCATCTTATGGGGATTTGGATATGTGTGCCTCTCAGAGAGAGAGAGAGAGAGAGAGAGAGAGAGAGAGAGAGAGAGAGAGAGAGAGAGAGAGTTAGATAGATAGATAGATAGAGACAGAGAGAGAGAGAGAGAGAAGGAGAGAGAGAGAGAGAGAGAGAGAGAGAAGGGATATTTAGTTCTCAACTGATGATATGTTTGTTTTGTTTGCACTTTTGTTTTGGTCAGGTTAAATATTCTCATTTGCAAGTTTGTTGTTCAATATAAAAAAAATGAGTACCATTGTAATCCTAAAAGCTCTTGTTGATTGTTAACTATAGTTTTATGTTAAGGAGAATTTTCCATTGCCGTAGTGTAATGTGACTGTTAATCTTCTTCAACGGTGTTGATAGACTAGGACCAAACACGTAGTATCTAACAAAAAATTGGAATAAATTCGACTCAGCTTTCTCAATTGGGATAAAGGCATTTATTCATGGTACTTTCCAAAACGACGCATTTCACCTTCTTTTAAAACTCTCTTAGTTTGCCATGTAGTTAACGAAATTTTACCATGTCGAACACGTGCTTTCCCTAAAACGGTCTCATTGTTCACGTGTGTCCATTTCTCTCTCCGCTTTTCTTTTTCTTCTCTTTCTTCACTGTGTTGTTACATGGCGCACCGGCTTGGTTGTTTACATACGTGTCATGTGGCTGCTGCTGCTGCTGCTGCTAAGAACCCGTCAGCGGTTCTGGTACAGTGGGAAAGATATTTAATAAAGAAAAGATAAAACATGCATGGAATTGGAAATATATCTGAGCTGGATTTTTAATCACTCAACATTTGAATTCTTCTCTTGAAAACGCAATGGTTCTACGGATACATGGTTTCATGCAAAGAGATTTTCCAAGAGAAGTTCTCCTATGCCAAGACCTTTAACCCGACTCGCTGCTCCAAAACCGGACCATTTACCAAGAGAGAATAACACTAGGCTTAATTGTTAGCGAAACAGAATTTGCACAAAATAGATAGATAACATGTTACTCGACGAGAGATGCTGGTTCGAGTCATGCCAATGTATGTGTTATTTTTGGGGCATTTAAAGGTGTACACAGCATTTCTAGTTTTGAGCATACTGTCGTCGAATGTAAGGTTATTGTTTATTAATAATTGGCTTGTTTTTAATTTTTTGTAATAAATGATAAATCTTATTTTAGAGTTTTCCCGTAGTTGAAATATGTTTGTATACAATATTTTTTAAATTATTTTTTCGTCGGTTTTATAATCGCATGCATCTGGTTACAATAAAATATGTTATCGTTATTATTCTTATTACTGTTATTAGGATTACTATTATTATTACTTTTTTAAAAAATTCTTCTTCCTTTGAAGATTGTAATGCTGGGTATGGGACAGCCAAACCAGCTGCCAACATTGCCCCGCTTTTTTATTGAAACCAACCGAGAGCTCTTTTTAGTATCCTCGCTGTTCCCTTAAGTGCAATTGTCTGAATCTCTTTTGCGCTTGGTTCACCAGGAATATTAGTTAGATAGGACTTCAGGTTCTTCTTCATAAGTCCTGTGGCACCTATGATAACTGGTATGATTGATATCCCCTTTAGGTTCCAGTTTCTTTTCATATCATACATGAGACATGTCGGTTAAAGTGTGCTTAATCTGCTGGTCAACGATGTAATTTGGGAAGTTGTTATTAGGATTTGTCTTATGTATTTTGGAATATTTCATTAGTGGAAGAACTACGTTTGGTCCTGTAGATGAGATTTTTCACTACGGCCATTTTATATCTATCGGGGCTTTTATAGTTGAGGAGACATGATTCTTTACTGACAGGTTTTTTGTATGGGTAGGTAATAAATTTATCGGTATCGACTTTAATTTCTATATCAAGGAAGAGAATATTGCTATTTATGTATATTTATGTGAAATTTAGTACGGAATTATTTTTAAGTGCGGTTTTCATTTTTGTTAGTTCATCTAAGTTTTTCGTTAATAGAAGTACATCGTGAACGTACCTATATATATATATATATATATATATGTATATATATATATATATATATATATATATATATATATATATATATGCCCTGTAAAGTAGAACCTACCGAACGAATTCTTTCCATGTATTTAGGAGAACAGAGAAGCAAATAGCAAGTCAGACAACCCTCGCCGTCAATCATCTTTCGTAATGGGATATTTTTCTTTTTTTCTTTCTATATTCTATACCAATTTTTACGTTTTTCTATTCCTTTGAAGAACTGTTCAGTTTGAAACGCCTTCATTTCTTTCATATTTTATTTTGACTAATTAAGGCGTTATCAATACTAGTGCGAATGCTGCTGAAGCATAATTCTTTTCAGCATTAACAGAGGGTATACACATGTCGTATGTATTTATTTTAAGAGACTTCATTACGTTACAGCTTTATCATTTTTTTTCATCTTCAATGAATGATATCAATACAAATAGAGCAGCATAGACATATTAATATCAGATTATATCAGATTTTTCCTGATCCGGATTTTACCATCTTTCCCATTTGATTTTTGATCAAATCCCTTTTCTCCTTTTTCTGTTTCTTGCTTTCTCAATCCCCTTGAATCCCTTCGAACTGTCTTAAACTCTTAAATTAATTTTTTAATGCAAATATGATAAACTTAATATTATTTGTTTCTTGTGATGCATTAACCTGATAAATCTATTGTATATTTTGCAAACCCCTTCCCTCTGATGAGAAGAATTGCATTCTTCGAAACGCCATGGAATAAGGTTTTTCTTGTATTATTTGTATTCCTTGTCGAATAATTAAAGTTTCGAATAATTATAATTTTGGATAATTAAAATTTTGTATACCTTCCTTATATGTTTATAAGGTTCTTTTGAAAATTTGAAGAAATTTTCAATATCCAAATTTGTTTTATATCATATATATATATATATATATATATATATATATATATATATATATATATATAAATGTATACACGCATATATATAATATATGCATATATATATATATATATATATATATATATATATATGACGGAGTTCTTTGTATGCGATGCCTAACTGTAAGTAGAATTGAGCAACATAATAAGCCAACGCGCACAAGCACGTTCTAATTAACGGTTTGCAGCGTAAACATCTTCAGATTAAGGTTGAATAAACTAGATAATATGAAAGTTAACATCACGGATAAAAGTCTTGTATATACTTGTTCTTGAATCACTTTAGCATTATTGTAGACCAATTATTCATTTCCAGTTGATTATCCGGAGAGCGGCTCATCACAAATAAACCCTGAGTATTGTTGGCTTGGTGACACGTAGCAGCAGTTCTTTCTCCTTATTTTCCCTTTCGTTGTTATGTAATCATTTATTTTTGTTCTTGATCGTGTTCTTTTTCTTGATTATAAAAAAAATTGCAGCACAA